>NC_058410.1:31275174-31368313 GCF_002201575.2 Neomonachus schauinslandi
AGGAAGGAAGGAAGGAAGGAAGGAAGGAAGGAAGGAAGGAAGGAAGGGAGGGAGGGAGGGAGGAAGAAAAGGTAACTTACTGTTCTGGAAAGACCAAAGTGAGAATAGATTTTTGTCTTTTTAAATTATAGTCCTGTGAGTACCAATTTCATTTAAGATGAAATATACACACTTATTGTACACACCTATTTAGAGATGAAAAGTAGACACCAAGTTGAATTTTTAGAGGTGCCGGTGTGGCTCAATCAGTTAAGCTCTGACTCTTGATTTTGGCTAAGCGTGGAGCCTGCTTGAGATTCTCTCTCCCTCTCCCTCTGCTCCTCTCCCCTCTCTCTCACTCATTCTCTCTAAAGAAAATAAAAATGTGTGTGTTTGTGTTTTTAAAGATTTTATTTATTTATTTGACAGAGAGAGACACAGCGAGAGAGGGAACACAGGGGGGGCGGTGTGGCAGAGGGAGAACCAGGCTTCCCCCTGAGCAGGGAGTCCGATGTGGGGCTCGATCCCAGGACCCTGGGATCATGACCTGAGCCGAAGGCAGACGCTTAATGACTGAGCCACCCAGGTACCCCCAAAAATATGTTTTTAAATATCAGAAGACTCCATCCAAAGAAGTCAAACAAAAGTTAACTTTTGAGTAGATTTATCATGTCATTTCCACTATATATTGTGTGGTAAAAACATCAAGCAAAATAACAGAGTATTTAGTATTAAGTTATACTTTTTATGGAGCTTATTTCTCTTAAAGGTTTCAAGTAAGATCCTGTTAACTAGAAATTCTGTTTTAGCAGCATACATTTCTGGAAGTTAGGAAACTTAACCCATTCTTATTTGCACCTTACACAAACCTGGTACCAAACAGAAGTGTTAGTGCCAAACTGTCTGTTATTTATTCCTGGCTGTGCCATTCTCTCACTGCTGGGAAAGATGAGCTAAAAGCTTTGTGCCTCAGTTTTCTCCTCAATAAATGAAGATAATAACAGTGACTACCTCCTAGATCAGTCAGTGAGAGAATTAAATGTGTTAACTCATGGAAAGATAGCTGAACAATGCCTAGCACATGTTCAAAAATTTTTTAAAGTAGTACTTTATGAAATGTATGTTCCTCAGGCACTGCATCTATCTGTAATGCACTTTGTATGAATATTTATGTTTAACCCCACAATCTTCTGATTTGGACACAAATTTTTATTATCCCTAAGATTATAATACTTAAATCAGATGAAAAAATTATTTATGAAAAAAAATGAAAGAACAGGAGTCTGAGTTTGATGGTAGAAAATCTGCATTCCCCAGAGGCCCTGACCTTAGTTCTTGGGCCCTGAAGATGAGAAAAATAAAGCTTTGATCCATAACATGGAAAGAGCCTTATACTTTGGTATAAACAGAGAAGGTAGACAAATGGACAGACTGTTCAATAATCTTGTTCACAATCACGAAATGCTCTTTTTTTTTTTTAAGATTTTATTTATTTATTTATTTTATTATTTTTTTTTAGAGAGAGCGAGCGAGAGAGAAACAGCATGAGAGGGGCGAGGGTCAGAGGGAGAAGCAGGCTCCCCGCTGAGCCGGGAGCCCGATGTGGGACTCGATCCCAGGACCCTGGGATCATGACCTGAGCGGAAGGCAGACGCTTAACCATCTGAGCCACCCAGGTGTCCACGAAATGCTCTTAAATTGGCCTCAAATGCCTTAAAATGGTGTCTGGTTGGACAGAAAAGAAATGCAAAAATATTGAGCCCAACTGAAAAGAGAAGGGAAAAGAAGGGGGAGTCCTCTGATCACTTTTGCTGCCTCGTTGTCAGACATCGATCCCAATATTATTGCTATCCTCCTGCCCTCCCCCTTTCAAAAGGGGAAAGGAAAAATTACCACAGGTGGAAAATTGCTTCTGGCACTAATCTTTCTAGCTCAGATCAAGAATATGGATATCGGTAATCTCTGAAATAGCCATCGTTACTCATTTCAGTACCACGATGAAAATTCAAGGGGAAAAAAAAAAAAAGGCTTTTTGGCCACTTTCAAAGAACCTCACAGAAGAAGTAAAATGAATGAGCATCTATGCATACTAAAATCCCAATTTCATCCAACTAGATTAAAAAGCAGAAGCAAGTCCTCTTTTTCTTAGCATATTTATTCCCTCGGGAGGTTGCTAGAAGGCAGACTCCTGAGTTATCAAACTCAGAATTTTCCTCAATTCCTTCTTTTTCTAGTTTGCTTCTTGCGGTTAACTCCATTACTAACTTCTAGCGATAAACACCTGGAGTCTATCAAAAACAAAGAGAGGCTTATTCAGTGGGTACAGCCCTGCCTGGTGAACACCCTGAGCAGAAACAAACTACATAATATAAGACTTGAGCAGGAATATGTTTTTTATGATGTGCCAGCATAAGGGGGATCAAAGGCTAAAGCCAAATAAATAGCAACTGGGCACCAGCAGAGGAAACATATTTAGACTTTAAAATAATCAAAAACAAACTCAAAGAACACTAACACCCTCTACATTCAGCAGTCATATTTTCCCTCTTTTTATACACAGCTTAAACCTGTCAAGAGTTTTTGAAGCTAATCACTGAAACTAAAGAAGAATCCTGCCTTTCACTGAGGTTGTGACAATAACCAAAAAGACTGGATGTAAGTAGATAGACCCTCCCCCAACCCGCACCCCAGCCTCTTCCTGCCAATCCCCCACTCTTTCTCTATTGGCCTCTTATTGAATTTACCTTGGCCGCATTCTGGAATTTGCCGGCTGACATTAACGCATTTATTGAGCTTGACTCCTCCTTATCTAAAACATCTCTAGCCAAACTGAAACAATCTGTCTGCCATCCACTGATTGGCAGGGCAAATTTTTCCAGGTGGTACCAACGACTTGCCAACCTTACTTCAGTCTGGCAGAACAAGCAAAAGAAGACCAGGGCAACCATTGTTCGCTGCCATGTTTAGTACCTGCAATGTATTTACATCATAAACAACTTTGGAAAGTTTAGTGGGACTGAAAAAAAAGTTGAGGATGGGAGGCCCCAACGCCAAGAGGAGGCGGTAGATAGGAGAGCAGAGAATTGACAGGCTCAACCCTGAGGGCAAAAAGCTACATCTGTATTTGATTTGTCAGGGATTTACATTAGTGAAACTTTAACTCTGCAGATGATACATAAGATTACACTTACAGAACAAGCTTATGCAAATCTAGTTTAAACGCCATGGTATGTGGCCCAGACAGTGAATTTGGCAGATTTCATTGAGTCTGGTGGCTGGATCTAATAAATTCATTTACATGAAGGATTAGAACATCTGGAAAAGTAGCATGGCGGTTTATTGAAACATAAATAACATTAATTGAAAGGTTACAGGTATGCAAAACACTTTATGCAGGCGATGCAAAATTGTAGAAAGCTGCTTCCCTACTCTACTAAGGCAAAAGAGAAAAATATCTTGCTAACATAAACAGAAAAGGTCATTTCCAGGATCTGATTTAAATGTCATTCTAGATACTACGAGTGAGAGAGGCAGCGCATTTCTTCATCCCACCTTTGTAGTGAACCCTCTTTTCCAAAGCTGCACCGTGCCGTCCTCCTGATACACATCGCACGCTCTAATTAGCGGCAGCAAGGTAGTGACATAATTAAATTTATTTTCAGTTACAAATCCCCAAACTGTCATGCCATTTTGCAGACAAAAAAGCACAGTTGAGGTCTCCAGCTATTTCTTCAATGAGTTTATTTTTATTTTAGTGCTGTAATGTATACTAGCTGGTAATGTGGATTGCCGGTTAATGTCTCGTGGAGTTGGTTACCATAAGCATAATAACAAATTACCCAGAGGAAAATGAGCAAAGATTGATAGCATATGATTTAAAAGCTGAGAGGAAAGCTCAGGTGGTTTACAATCATTTGAGTACCTCAAGATTAATTTATAACTGGGTAACCCATTCAAACTCCCCTTCATCATTTATCCTCCAATAGAGAGATGACTTAAGCTGCTCGATCACCCCAAATGCCTCCTGCCCACAGCAATGGCAAGCCATTCCTTTTGAAAAGGATCGTTTTCATTATAAGTCATTATCAAAATGCTGACTTTGAGAAGTCATGTAAATCAGGAAGCAGGAAATCTGGTATTCTCTCAGGTATGGAGACTGCGTGGAGCCCACTTCAGAAACTCAATGTGGATTTGACATCAAGTAATCGAGTAAAGAGTTGTTTGACCAAAATTGAAAGAGGACCCCTGGCAATTATTTTATGAAAAACAAGACTTAATGGAATGATTGATATGCTTTGGAGAATAACAAGATAAAACAGAAAAGACAAATATCCTAGATGATCTTCCTCCTCATAATAATAAGAAAGTAGACAACATCATTTTCTTTCCTTTTAAAAGCAGATAATAAAATCAGAAAATAGAAGAAATCTTTACTGACCTTACACATTTCCACCCTTGCCATCATAAATATAATTCACAGACTGCATGAAATTGTAATATTGCTCTCGATAAGGTTCCTGTCAGAAATTAAACAAAACCAGTAACTGAAATTGGTCAAGTCAATCTATTGCCACAGTAAGTTCTTTTTCTATGTAGATGTTAAAAAAAAAAGACATTTAAAAAAGAAAGATTCTTCTTTAATCACTAAATATAATAGACACACTGCAAAAAGAATTAAATCATGCTTATGAATTACCATGGCTCTCCAAAAAAATAGAATTGGATACTTCCCAATTTTCACACAGAAATGTCATTTCACTGCACAGTGATAGAATGTGAAATATTCACCAGGGAGTATATTTTAGGTTGTCCTTATCGAGGTAGGGGCTGCTGGAATAGCAAGAAACACATCTTTATGTATACTGATATTGACTAGCCTGCAAATTTAGGGGGAAATGTATTGCCTGTAAATGGATCCAATGCTGAAAAGACAAGTCGTGGTCTCCTGACAAAAAGAAGTGTAATCTTCATAATACTAACCAGGCTTCGGTGGTCATAGTAACTTACCTTGTATTGAGAATGACCAGTAAATAGATTACCCATTCAATTAAATCCTCAATATTATTCAGAAAGGTAGTTTCCTTGGATACTTTTAGAAAAGCTAAAATTAAATCTCAGCCACCAAACATCACTTGAAGCTCGTCAGTGGTTTTGTATATTTTTGACTCTTGAGAAGGCATGGTTCCCCAGGAAGTGCTCATTGACTTCCTTTAAATCACTGGATGAAGTTCAGAGAAGAGTTCCTCAGCCACAGGGGGTTTCAAGAGGAAAAGCCACAGGTGATGAGAGGTAATACACAGAGCTCACAGAGCTCAAATTCAAGCTTGTATCCTATGACTAGTCAACTATAATATTTGTGAGTTTGACTTTAGTAAATAAGACTACCTTCTCATCTATGTGCTTGGGACACGATCTAGATTTTAGAAAAGATGCCAAGCACCCCCCGCTCCCATGCTGAAAAACAGTGCCGCCTATTTGTAAGACACTGTGATTGAACAAGAACAACATCTGGACACCAAAAGGGTGGAGTGAATGGTAGACCAGTGCACAGACAGGAATCTGGCTGATGATTTGACCAACTACTAGTTTGGAGATCTTGGGCAAGTTACTCCATGCGTCTTACTTTCCTCAGCTATAAAGTGAGGATAATAATAATACCTCCCTGATGGCACTGCAGTAAGTATTGAATGATTTACTATATACACAATACCCTTAGGATCGTGTGTGGCACATATTCAAGTCTTGACCACTGCTGCAGTAACCAAAGTGGCCAGCACAGCTGGCTGCCACCTACAGATACCTTCTACTACCATTTCTAGGAGGAGCTGAAACAGAGCCATAGGTTGCAGAGAATAATTCACCAATGTAAACTCACCCAGTCACAAAACAAATAATAACCAGAGGCCTATGGGTAGCACACCAATATGGAAAAGGAAAAGAAGCATTTCTTACTGAGCAATTTTGAGGTGATTAAGAGTAACTGATTGATGATGTACAACAGAGTGAGAAAAGCCTTAAACTAAAGATCGGTCACAAGAGCTAAGAGAACAAAAAGAGAGAAAAAATTGAGGTAAAAAAAGTTTTTCAAGAGGAAGAGGTAAGAATGGGGAAAGAAACATTAAATCTGGGATCAAAAGGAGAGCATATAACCATTAGGGAAAAAAGTGACTTCCCCAAAGCAGTCTGAAATAGAGTTGCTGTGGTGGTTGTGGTTGTGAGAAATACTGATGTACTGTCAAATTTACCGAACTATACAGAATCCATTTAAAGCGTGGTTGTGGCCCAGGGAGATATATAAAGTATACAAGTATCATCTTAAATAGGATGAAACAGGAGCTAAGTTCAAGATATTTTGGAAGGAAAGGAATGTTAACAGATATCTATTTCCATGATGTCCGTGGCGACTTCCCTATATGTTCAAAAACCTCATCTTGACCTCGTCTGAGCTTCAGACCCATCTCAACACCCAGATGTACTTCAGACTCCTCAGATATCACTAGACCAAAGATGAACTCATCTCTTCCACCGCCCCCCTCCTCCAAAAAGCTCCCCCTGGTTTGTCAGCAAATGACATCACCACATTACCAGGTGCCCAAATTTAATGCCTCCCTTCATCTGTGTCATTTGTCTCCTTAGCCAATAAAACAGTAGATCCTGTTGACTCTGCTTCATCCACTTCTCTTAAATCTATCAAGCCCATCCCCTCCTGGCCACTGCCTTGTCTAAGACCTGGGATCGTTTCATCCCCCTGCTTAAAGTCTATCACTGGCTCTCCTTCACCTATAAGTGAAAGTTCAAAGTTCCCAAGACAAACAGGGGGGTACTTACAAGGCCAATGTTTTGCTAGTCTGTGAGGTACAATGCTTTGGCTCTCTGGGATTTTTTTCTTCTTGATTTTAGCTCAGAAAAAAAAAAAAAAAACAAGAGAGAGTGCCTCACCAATCATATTGTTCCCCATTGAATCAGTTCATTAAACTTCTCTCTACCATACAACATACCATGAATTTTTCACAACTCTGGACATTTGAACATGTTATTTCCTCTCTCCAATTAACAGGCTCCCACTCATTCATCAAGATTCAGCTCAAATGTCGCCTGCTCAATGCAACTTTTCCCAACTTCTCAAGGCAAAGTTTATTCCTCTCCACTGTGTTCCCATAGCATTTTTGTACTTCTCTCATGAAATATATATTTCATTTAAAATCTCAAAAACCAGGATCTCAAGGGCTAAGCACAATTCACAAGAGGTACTTAATAAATGTCTAGTGAACAACTGTATCTAGAGGTGTCTAAAATGACAATTCCATCAGAAGCAGGTAACAAAGCAAATAGGTATCAATTAAAATAATTTCTTAAAGACAGATGGATGGAAATCATTTAAGCAGAAAAGAATTCCCAGGAGATATGGTTAGCAGCAAAACACAGTTAAAAATGAGCTGGAAAAGTCTCAGAATAAAAATAATTTATATTTCTAATCATTATTTATTTGTGGTTCTAACCTGGAGAACATGTTAGCTGGCCAAATATATTCAGACTAGGGAAATCTAAATTTTTCATTGTCTGGTACAAGCAGAGCAGGACACCAAGTATGCCTTTCCCCAGTCATTCTTTTAGCCCTCAATCTTGTCCACAAAATGTGTCCATTGTCAACATTTCCATACTCTCCTCCTCCCTACTTCCAAATCTCAGTTCCAGATCGGGTTTTCATATAAGAAGACCATACTGGACTCGTTAGCCATTTTGCTATATCTCCATTGTGTGGTTTAACAAGTTCTTCTGTCCCTTGTCTTAGGGTGGTTTGTATCCAGAAGCTCAGTATACTCTGATTAGATTTTTTTAATTTCTTGATTTCCTAAAAACTGATGCTTTGATGGTTTTCTCAACACTTACATTTGGGGCATGAAATGTACATTACGTGTTTGGTCCACTCGTGTTACTGAGAGAGCAATGACCCAGCTCAGACTTGGTTATAGTTCCAGTTACTGACAGAACAACCCCTGGGGTCTTGTGATAGAAATACCGGCTCATGAGACACACATCAGATCTTCTCCCAAATAACTCCGACTTCTGCTCTGCCTTCCACAAAACAAATAACATGAATTGTTCATTTTGCCAACAATAAATAAATATGAATAATGTAAAACAACTGTCTCCAAGAAGATCATACTGTAGTGGGACACAGAAATGAACATAAAACTTACGGAATAATATGGCAACTACAACTGCAGAGATAAACAGTGTTATGGAGATACCTGCCTGGGGTTACTTCTCCTTTGACAGTGAGTGAAGCTTGCTTGCTTGCTTGCTTGCTTGCTTTCTTTCTTTCTTTCTTCCTTCCTTTCTTTCTTTCTTTCTTTCTTCCTTCCTTTCTTTCTTTCTTTCTTTCTTCCTTTCTTTCTTTCTTTCTTTTTTTTTAATTTTATTTATTTATTTATTAGAGAGTGAGCGAGAGAGAAACAGCATGAGAGGGGAGAGGGTCAGTGGGAGAAGCAGGCTCTCCGCTGAGCTGGAGCCCTATGTGGGACTCGATCCCAGGACTCCAGGATCATGACCTGAGCCGAAGGCAGTCGCTTAACCAACTGAGCCACCCAGACACCCAAGTGAAGCTTTCTCTAAGTCATGTGCAGAGGGGCATATGGGGGGCGGGGGGGCGGGGCACTGTGCACACAGACTCTGATTCAAGCTACTCCAATTCAAATCACCCAACCTCTGTCTGCTTCAGTTTCTTTATAAAACAGGAATAATAAGATACTAGCAATAGATTACTGTAGGGATTAGCAAAATTAATGCATGTCAAACACTTAAGTCAGTGCCTAGGATACACTAGATATTTGCTTTTATGGATGTTACCATGAAAGCATATGGATCTAATAAAATATTTTAAATCTCTGTGAAGATGATACAAAAATTTTTTTTTTTTAAAGATTTTATTTATTTTTTAGAGAGCGAGCGAGAGAGAAACAGCATGAGAGGGGAGAGGGTCAGAGGGAGAAGCAGGCTCCCCGCCGAGCCGGGAGCCCGATGTGGGACTCGATCCCAGGACCCCGGGATCATGACCCGAGCCGAAGGCAGACGCTCAACCATCTGAGCCACCCAGGCGCCCTGTGAAGATGATACAAAATTAGATCTGTACCAAAGAGTTCTGCTAGTTGAAAAAGGCTGTCTTGGCTGCAAAAAACATGAGAACACTGTAGATTTTTCTAGACTATAACATAATATATAGACACAGGACCAGAGTAAGAAGTTTACTATTCAGAATTATTTTAGAAACTTGCCCCCACTGCAACCAAACTGTGTTCACACTGGGCCATTGGAAATGCCTCAGGGTCAAGAATTTCAGGAAAGTCGGACTTATGTGGCTGTGGAGGGGTGGTTCATCTAGATCATTACCCTGGAAGAGACTAATTTTTCAGATTAGTTATGTCCTGTTACTCAAGGACCTCCTTGATGTCAGGTATCAAAGACAGGTGTGAAAAAGGTGTACTGAAAATGACCTTCACTGTGTGGTTTATGATAGGCTCTTGCTTCCCTCCTCACCATCTCCTTCACAAGTGCCCCATGTGTGGCTAATATCCCTTTGTACAGCTAATAACTTTTTCCTTAGCAAAAGCTGTACTCAGGAAAGCATCTGAAAGGATGCTACTACTTATACCTTAGTTTCTAAACCTTTTTTGAAAATTTTAGAGCGCAAAGTTTTACTTCTCACTAAAGAAGTTCCAAGTATTTTGGAAGGAGTTGGGCTTGTTTTTACCAGGAAATCTTTCTTATGCCCTTGAGCCATCAAGGCTGTGTTACCTGGGTTACGTTGGACACAGGACATTTTACTTGGGTATTTAAATACTGAAGAAAAATCTCCAAACTTAAAAACAAACAAACTGGGCGCCTGGGTGGCTCAGTTGGTTAAGCAACTGCCTTCGGCTCAGGTCATGATCCTGGAGTCCTGGGATCGAGTCCCGCATCGGGCTCCCTGCTCGGCGGGGAGTCTGCTTCTCCCTCTGACCCTCCCAACCCTCCCCCCTCTCATGTGCTCTCTCTCTCAGTCTCTCTCTCTCAAATAAATAAATAAAATCTTTAAACAAACAAACAAACTGAAGACAGCCCTGTCTGCAGTGGGAGATCTACCTCAGTACAAAGGCTTGCTACTAGCTCTCCCAACTCCCTGTTGCTTTGGGTTTAGAGAGATCAAGGGGAAAAAAAAAAAAAAAAGGGACGCCTAGGTGGCTCAGTCGGTTAAGCCTCTGACTCTTTATTTTGGCTTCAGTCATGATCTGAGTCCTGGGATGGAACCCCGTGTCAGGCTCCCTACTCAGCAGGGAGTCTGTTTGTGATTCTCTCTTGCCCTCTCCCTCTGCCCCTCTCCACCCACCTCTAATAAATAAATAAATCTTAAAAAAAGAAAAGAAGAAGAAATTAATCTAGCTTAGTCTAGTCCCCCTGACTGGGGGGGAGGGGTGGTTAGGGAACAGGGAATTGAGAGCAAGGAAGTAAGCCATGCCTGGACAGAAATTTTCCTAATCGGTTTGTTTTTCAGATCATAAAATCTACTAAAGGGAAAGAGATGTTGCTATGTCAGCCTTGAACTTTTTAACCTGGGTTAAACACTAACTTTTAAACACAGTTTTTAAATATTCTATTAAAATTCCCATAGCCAGTCATTTTCATTGCCTCTCCTATATATGGGGAAAAACTATTACACCAATTATGACACCTGACAATTCCTGAAATTATTTTAATGACAATCAGCCAGTCAAATGTTAGTAGTTATCCACATGGAACTCTGCTTAACACTTTCTTTCCTTGCCACAAGAAAGTCACAATGTCTAACCTCTGACTGTGTATTTTGCTTAAACTCTTTTTAAAATAGGCAGGGCTTCTTCTTCAGTTCCCTGGAAACAAATAATGTAGCCGGAGAAGAAATGTAAGTGGTGGGTTTTTATTCTTTTATTGGACTTTGTATATGTATTCATGTTAGGTAAAATATAAAAAAATAAAATAAATGTTACATTACAAAATAGAAGAAAAGGTAATGAATTCGTATTTGATACATTAAAGGTATATTTAAACATTACCATATCCTTTGAAGAAGAGAAGAAAGCTTACACCTGCATATTGGTCTATCAGTAGTGAATAAGAAACATTACATTTTCTGTTTTAGAGGTTTAACTTCTGCAAATTTGTAATGACTTGATCAGAATTGACCTTTGCCTACTGATAGGCATTATAGTCAGATTTTTAAAAATCTACCTTTGCTTGTAGCTGATTAAAGGACATTTTTATGATTTTAACTGAGAAGTTTCTTTCACATGAGGAAGCAGATGCACAAATAGGACAATTCTTAAACATAAGGATAAGCGCGTAAAAAGAATCAGAAAAATACCACTTGACCATAAATTCCAAAAGTTGCACTTCTGTTTTTGTTTCCTTTGAATCACGTCTAGGGGTTTTCAAATGTCTCCACAAGTGGAAAAGTATTCAATATAAATAAGAATTCTAAGTGAATACACAGTACAACAAAATTGCAGCAACTCAAGTTCTGCTTTTTTGTCTTAGCAGTCACCATCCTGTCATCCTTTATTTCAAATCCAGTGCTTAGAAAACAAGAATACATCATATCAGGAGCTCAGAATGCAAACTGCCTGCAAAGGGGGCTAGAAGGACTTGGAACCCTTAAGAATTTGCTCTAAAAATGCATCTGTGTAGTTGAATCTCTGTGTGTTGAGGTCAGACTATAAAACTGGGAGTTTTCTGAATGAGCTCTTACATAAAAAATGATGTTTATTAAAGGATAAACTTAAACATATTCTAATGTGAAGCTTATACATACCCACATATGGGCTCATATGTAATTAAAATTGAACATAACCATATAAATTGTTTAAACTGAGACAAAGTGGGGTTTTTTTTTTGAAAAATAGTTTATAACTAACTTTATTCAGAATTGGCAGCACATGGTGACAAAGCAGATTGAAAAGTTGGTTGTATAATTGTTTTTAAATTCTCTAAGGGCAGCACATCCCCTTACTGACTCCCTCAAGACAGACTGCTCTGGTCACCCTGACTTTGAAATGCCCCTGACGAAAGGATAAGAAGTAGATACTAATTTAGATTCTTTTCTTACAGTTGCTGTATGAAAGAATAATTATTTAAAACTCTCAAATGTTCAATAATACTACTATTGTCTATTTTTTCATACTTGTGCTCATTGGACTTAATGCTAATTAAGTCCAATGGTATTAGAGCAAACAATATCTGGGCAAAATTCTGACACTTCTTGGAAATAACTGAATGTTATCACATTACATTTAGAAAGAGTCTGAAAGAACTGGGAAGTGCTGACAAACAGAAAGCACTCAATGAGTATGTTCCAGTGAATGAATGGATTTGGCAAACACACTGCCACCAACAGCAATGGAAAAAGTGATGCATCTCACGCAGGGTAAGTTTCGTCTTTAAACCCATCCTAATTCCTGTCTCTCGTTTCCTTTTTTCCGGTGAGCACAGGTAACCTTTTTCCTGGCCTGCATTCCATGCAAAAGTTCAGATCAAAAATAGATCTATTAAATGATGAATCAGTATGTATTACAACTTAATTTTCAAGAACTGTTACATCACACCATATCGTCTCAGTCAAGACATATATGTTTCCAAAGTTGGAAAGGACACCGTACCCAAATGCCTCAGAGTGAGTTCAGTTCTTCCAAGAGCTTTATGAAAGCGAGCACTCTGGGGCGCCTGGGTGGCTCAGTCGTTAAGCGTCTGCCTTTGGCCCAGGTCATGATCCCAGGGTCCTGGGATCGAGCCCCGCATCGGGCTCCCTGCTCGGTGGGAAGCCTGCTTCTCCCTCTGCCACTCCCCCTGCTTGTGTTCCCTCTCTCGCTGTGTCTTTCTCTGTCAAATAAATAAATAAAATTAAAAAAAAAAAAAAAGGAAAGCGGGCATTCTTATCACTCACTGGTTTTGCAGATAATTACTCGGAGTCTCTGGGATATTACCTAGCTTAAGGTCAATAGCATGTAGGTGGCAGAGTTAGGCCTGAACCTCTGGTCTTCAGATTCTAGACGAAAGAAGGAAGTCTGTCTACAAAAACTAAATCTGGATAATTTCAGACTAGCAAATTCTTTACTTTTTAGAAAATCAATTTGAGGGCACCTCGGTGGCTCAGTTAAGCATCTGTCTTTGGCTCAGGTTGTGGTCCTGGGGTCCTGGGCTTGAGTCCTGCATGAGGTTCCCTGCTCAGCGGGGAGTCTGCTTCTCCCTCTCCCTCTCACCCCTACTCGTGCTTGCTCTGTCTAGTGCTCCCCCTCTCTCTCTCAAATAAATAAATAAAATCTTTTTAAAAAAATCGATTTGATTCTTAAAGATGAAAAACAAAGAAATATGTAAACTAAAAAAAAGAAGAAGAAAAAGAAAAACCCTGAAGAACTCATTCTGCTGTAAAGGACAGCTATGATTTGGAAGACAGAGCAGAGATAAGAACAGGTATTCCTAACTTTGGACTATCTGAAATAGCCCCTTCAGAGGATATTTAACATGGTGTTGGCTGAGCTTATCTGAATTGATAGATATATTTTAATTGCCTTATGAGAGTTAAACATTTTTGTGGGAAACACTGAAGGTAGTGGCTGATCTTACTAGATCAAACTGGTGGTAAGTAAAGAGTTAAGAGAAATCCAGTTAGTTTATCTGCCCTTCCTAGTCTCTTGGGGAATTGAATAAGAAACGAAAACACTTTTTGTAAGTCTAGGTTTAACTTAGAACTGTTACCTTCTCAAACAAATTAATAGCTACAGTACTTGTCATGTCATTTTATACTGAAAAAAATTTTAGTTTTTTTTGTAAGAATCTTAGTTATGTCAAGGATGAGGTTTGCTAAAATCAGTACAACTAAATACTACATTTTAGCTAAGTACTAATTTTAATTATTCTTTCTGATAAAATAAATTATCTTTATAGAAAAAGCCATATTCACTAAATAACTTTTTTCCATCTTAAATTTAAATTTTAACTCTTCTTTGATGTATTTGTGATTACAAAGGAGTATGTCAATCCCTGCAATTTAAGTTTCCATCTTTGAGTCCTTTCTTCTTTTTAGCAATGTAGGGTCTATAAAACAATAGCGTATATATTATTGATAAAGAACATTGTAAGCCATTTTGTTTCTTTAGATCTCAGTACTTCATTTCAGTTCCATCTATTACTCGCTGACTGAAGGGTTTCTATTGCTCGGCATTGGCTGATGCAGTATTAGCTTTCTCTTTTTTAGAGTTTAAAATCTGGGGAGAAAGACTTCATTTAAAAAAGCAATTCAAGAAAATCCCACAGCTTAACCTATACAGTAGAGAAAATTATATGTAGAGTTTACACATTGGCTGGGAAATACTTTATAAAGAGGAGGTAGAGATTGAAATCTGTGTTCAAAGAAGGGTTGGTGTGGAATGATAGAGTGGTAATAAGAAGATAGAGGGCATTTTATGTGGAGAGAGGCAGATGATGTGTGAACAAAGTGAGGATGTGGGTTCAAGGGAATTCTGGGGGTAGTTAAAAACAGAGTACTTTGCTTAAGTAGGAAAGATAATGTAGACAAGCAAAACAAGCCGGATTTTGGACATTTTGAACACCAGACTCAGAAGGTTGAGTCTGATATGAAAGGAGTCACAGATCCTTAAAGAAATACAGGTTGTAGGAAATCAGGCTAAGAAAAAGGAGGGAAGTACATTTGAATGTTACATATATTAGTGACAGAAAGGATATTAAGAACAGAAGGGAGAAAATAAAAATGACTAAATTTTCAAACCTTAATAACCATGAAAATGGTGAAAATCCAAATAAAAGAAATCCTAGTCCTAAACATTCTAAAGACATTATACAAAGAGTGGACTTATTGATAAGAATTTGATCATTAAACATGGAACTTGCCTTGGACTGCTGGAATTAAATTTTAATAGTTTTTTTTTTCATTGTTAAATGCTCAAATAAATGCAGAAGATGCCTTTGAAATTACAATGAGCTCTAGTAATCTAGAGAATATTGATTAGGCATAAATTATTCTTATTTAAACAATAAACAGAGGCAGAATGCCACGAATATGAAAAAATAGTGATGCTTCACTAAATCAAAGCTGGATGAGACTGAACTTATCAGAGAGCATCAAATATTGTGCCAAAACTTTCAGTGAACTTACAGAATGTAACTATTTTGGGGTGAAACACTGAAGCAAATGGTCGATCTTATCCTCATAATCATTAAACTGGCAATAAGTGAAAAGTTAAGTAAGTGCCAATAAGTGGACAATAATTCATAAAACTGAACACAGGATGTTATCGTTTATGATCATTTTGAATCTACCATATTGTATCTGAGTGCAATCTAAATCCATGTTTATGAAAATAAACATTTTAATCAGGATTTTACCTTTAATGATCAATTTCTATAGACAATGATTTTCTGCAAAATTTATTGTCGGTTTAATCCCTTTCTAGTTTTCAAGTGGTACAGTTAACCATTTCCATTTTTTGTTGTTTTTTTTCAAGTTTACTTTACTTATTTTCGATATCATTTTATTTTTTTTAATTTTTTAAATTTTATTATGTTATGTTAGTCACCATACATCATTAGTTTTTGATGCTGTGATCCACGATCCATTGTTTTCATATAACACCCAGTGCTCCATGCAGTACATGCCCTCCTTAATACCCATCACCGAGCTAACCCTTCCCCCTCCCCCCTCCCCTCTCAATATCATTTTATAATATAAATCACCAATGAAGATTTAGCTACTTTATAGGATCCATAACCATATCAATTTTTACCTAAGCTGTTGTGGGTTTTTTGTTTTCTGATAGTGTGTGTGGCTGTTATTTGTTCAAGAACAATGTCCTTTGATCCCATTGTGTACATCTAAATTTCAGTTAGAAAAAGAATTGTGTGCAGATTTGATATTCATTCATCTTATTTTTTGTCAGTTACTTACCAAGACTACATTTTCTCTGAGTTAAAATGGCAGAGTAAAACCATCCTAAAATGTTGAGATCAAACTTTCTGCTTCACATAATGAGACATCCAGAGAAGGGCCACCAGCAGTGGGAAACATGTTGGGAATTATCTTGGACACGTCTAGTGTAACAGCTTGCTTTCACTGAAGTAACAATGAGTCAGAATTTCTTCAGCAGCAAAAATCACCTCATTGGTCTGATTTTCAATTTTCAAATATTTTCTCATTGTTTAAGAGCACCCAAATACTGTTGATCTGGCAACAGTAGGAGAGCAATAAACTCTCTTACAAAACTTGGTTCATGCTATAATTTCTATCAGAAACTTCATCTTAATCATCTGTGATTGTGTTACATGCTTTCCATAAAGACTCGTTTTCCCTGCCTAAATGCATGGTGACTTCTGGGACAACTCTACACTAATTATTGTGTGAGCTCTGAATTCCATAGGACTAGAAAAAGTGCAAAGGAAATTCATAGATTTCATCACTTAAGGATCAACTGGGCATGGTTCATACTACAGTAAAATGTTTTGGAAATCTCTTTGCCCTACTTTCTAAGCACCTCCTAGCAAGCATAATGCTATCTATGACTTTCACCATCTCAATTATTCACTTGTCACTGGCAAAACTTCTTGAATGTATTTCTTGTCTTTGAGACATAACAAGAGAATATAATGTTTCCCTAGTATAAAGAAATTGGTAGCATGATGGATGAAACCTCGGGAACATTACACTAGCTGGTTGTTTAAGCTTTAATAAAAAACACACTTGGGTCTTCCTTGCTAGATTTGAAACTTACCATGAATTGGCCTGCAAGGAAATACCATTTTTGGTACATTTGGATTTTTACCTGTATCACTTACTCAGAAAATTGGATATTTTCTAATGCTCGCTGTTGTAGAGTTTTTAAAAATCCTAGAATAAAAAAACAACTTGAGGGGCACCTGGCTGGCTCAGTCGGTGGAACACACGACTCTTGATCTTGGTTGTGAGTTCGAACCCTACATTGGTAGTGGAGATTACTTAAAAATAAAATCTTTATAAAAAATAACTTGTTTCTGAGGCTTTATCTAGTACTTTTAAAAGTCTAATCCATATTAAAATCATTTCTCATCTGTCTTTTTAAAAAGTTGTTGGTTATGGCATCAGATGCTATTTCTCTCCTGTTATTTCACACATAGAGTAAGTGTTATATTTTAATCCAGCTGAAACAGTCCCTCTGTAACTCAATTTGGAATAAGTTCTTGAACTGGTCAAAGGTTGGGAGTTGAGGCAACCAAAATGAAATCTATTAAATTAAAAGAAGTATTAAGTCCAAATATAAGCAACTAAAAGACTTTTTTTTAATAAAATCAACCTGATGAAAAAAAATCCTTTAAAAAGTATTTTTTTGATTTAAAAAAAAAAAGTCCTTTTACTTCTATTCTCCAAATCAAGCCTTTTGACCTGTGATGCAATTCTTGGTAGCTCATTGACATGACTTGTGATTTAGCCAATATTTGAGGTTTTATTATGGGAACCCTGAAGTGATATATAAAATATGATTCCAGAGGGCAGGGGGAATGATCATTTAGATCCTAAATCATGGGTGAGAACCAAATTTGGACACTCTAAGAATTCATTGTTTTCCAGGTTTACTCCCAAGAAATATTTGAACAATGATGCTTGTTTGGCAACCATTTACATTAATTAAGCCTTATTTGAGTTTTACTTGTCCCACCTATCATTTTAGTTAATGCCTCTCATACAGAGATCAGAAGCAATTTCAATAAATAAAAGATCAAAACAAAAATATTCATGTAAAATTATCTACATTGGGTTCAAAATTATTAAAGATAATTAGATGATCATTTATTTTATCTATATGAATATACTTGTTCCTTAAAAATACTTTATTTTAACGTGTAAAGATAAAAAATACATTCATCTCATTAGATGATAATGAACATATTGTTCACCAACTTAAGTCAGCTCATATCCGAGACACTTACGGTTTCTTTCCCTATCAGCTCATACCAAAGAGGGATTATCGTGGCAGCAATTTGTTTCAGATTTACTCTGTCAGATCAGCTATTGATGGCTTGAGACCACCCTTATCTGAAGTAGAAAATGGAGCTTTTTGTTGAGAGGGGGAAAAAAAAGTTTATTATTTTTTAAGCCATCTCATCTCTTTGTTTGACACAAATAAGAGTGGTGAATACAATTCCACTGAACTTGAGTGCATTTTCAAGTACTGTTCATGTACACCTGTTTTATGTATTTTGGGTTCTGAAGAGTTTTGATTCCACTGACTAGACTGAAAAGAAAAGGCAAAGTAAATTTTCAAAAACCTTAGTTCTCCCCACTCAACATGAAAGAGAGAAACTCAGGCTGAGAACCAGGGAAAAGTAATAAAGGAGTGAAGTTTGGATGAAATTTTTTCAAATTATATGACTGGATCTGCTGCTCCAGCATTTTGGAAATTTCCCTACTCTCAATTTATTTATTTATTTATTTATTTATTTTTAAATTTTATTGTTGGGCGCCTGGGTGGCTCAGTTGGTTGGGCGACTGCCTTCGGCTCGGGTCATGATCCTGGAGTCCCTGGATCGAGTCCCGCATCGGGCTCCCTGCTTGGCAGGGAGCCTGCTTCTCCCTCTGACCTTCCCCACTCTCATGTGCTCTCTCTCTCATTCTCTCTCTGTCAAATAAATAAATAAAATCTTAAAAAAAAAAAAAACATTTAAATTTTATTGTTATGTTAGTCACCATACAATACATCATTAGTTTTTGATGTGATCCACGATCCATTATTTTCGTATAACACCCTGTGCTCCATCCAGTACGTGCCCTCCTTAATACCCATCACTGGGCTAACCAATCCCCCCTCCCCCCTCCCCTCTAAAACCCTGTTTGTCTCTCAGTGTCCATAGTCTCTCATGGTTCCTCTCTCCCTCCAATTCCACCCCCCCTCATTTTTCCCTTCCTTCTCCTAATGTCCTCCATGCTATTCCTTATGTTCCACAAATAAGTGAAGCCATATAATAATTGACTTTCTCTGCTTGACTTATTTCACTTAGCATAATCTCCTCCAGTCCCATCCATGTTGATGTAAAAGTTGGGTATTCATCCTTTCTGATGGCTGAGTAATATTCCATTGTATATATGGACCACATCTTCTTTATCCATTCATCTGTTGAAGGGCATCTCGGCTCTTTCCACAGTTTGGCTATTGCGGACATTGCTGCTATGAACACTGGGGTGCATATGGCCCTTCTTTTCACTACATCTGTGTCTTTGGGGTAAATACCCAGCAGTGCAATTGCTGGGTCATAGGGTAGCTCTATTTTTAAATTTTTGAGGAAACTCCACACTGTTTTCCAAAGTGGCTACACCAACTTGCATTCCCACCAACAGTGTAAGAGGGTTCCCCTTTCTCCACAACCTCTCCAACATTTGTTATTTCTTTCCCTGTCCATTTTTGCCATTCTAACTGGTGTAAGGTGGTATCTCAATGTGGTTTTGTTTTGAATTTCCAATTTAAATGTCATTTTATTTCCAAGAGCTTTGTACAAGAGCAGTATCTTAAGTGTTTACCATGTAACATGTTCTTCAATTATATTTTCACCTTCTTTTATGCAATCAATAATCACTCTCAAAATTTTAATCAAAGATAGTCTAAGTTATCACATATTAACATTTATTAACTGGATAAAGTGGTTCAACTTTGACTTTCTCTTCCCCCATCTATGGATAGTTCTTTAAATGTCTGAATGCAGTTTTCAAATATGCTAATTCTATATACTTGGTATCTATATTTAGCCCAAAAGTCAATGCATGGTGACTAAGTGGTCAGGCTCTGAGGCCATCTATTAACTATGTGATCTTGGGCACAAAAGTTAACCCCTCTAAGCCCCTCAGCCACTAAGAGCAACAAATAATAGTGCTTTCCCCATAGGGCTGCATGAGGATTATATATTATAATATGATGATGTTCTTAAGGAGTTTAGCCTAGTGCCATGGATGTGATAAACTCTCAATAAATGCAAGTTGTAATTTTTATTTTTGTTTCATGTTGGTTTTATATCCACAGTTCTGGAATTTTTCTAAAGCTCCTTTGGCACATAGTTGGGGGTCTTAAGTGGTAATTAATTCATTGTTTCTAAAGAGGATGCTTGTTTTCATTAGAATTCCTTTGTTTGCAAACAACAGAGATCCATTTAAGTTAATTAGGAGAGAGAGAGAAAAGAGAAGAGAAAAAAACAAGGGAGAAGTTTATTACAAGAAAATGCAGGAATGTCTCACTGAATCCAATTGCAGAAACACAGCTATGCGGTCAGAAAGACTCACTGGGAGGCTCCTGGGAGCCAGGGGACTGCTCTCTTTCCATTTCTCCTCACTGTTTCTCTCAATACATCTACTTTCTTCTCTCTTCTCTGTGTTCTTCTTCTGTTTGTGTTGCAGTTCTATCTACCTGACAAAAATGACCACACGACACCAGGATTATACACCACCTGTATTCAGGAGACTAACCCAGAAGGACACCTACCTCTTTTTCATCCTAACTGATACTTCCTCAGAGAAACAATATACTGATCCCAGGTTCACATACCCATCTCTGAACGAATAAGCTGCGTAGGGGCCAGAGACTACCTAGCAAATTCAAGCCTGCTTTGAGAGCACCTCCATGAGTACATACCAGAGAAGACGGGCTGGTAGGATGACCAGAGTGTCCGCTACACCATTAACTCTAAAAATAGAAACCCCGTCTCATAGACTCTTGTCTCTCCTAGAATGCACAGCCCTGTTCAAGGTTGGTAAAAATGTTCAGAAATGGTTAGTTGATTTTAATTTTCATTAGCTTTTCTGTCTGGTCTTTCCTTTCTGTTCCTAGCAGAGTTGGGGGCTTATTTTATGTTTGAGGACTGTGACTGAATCACTCCCTCAACTTGTACTTCCTCAATTTGAGTGATTTTTGTTTTCTCAGTGTTCCTCTCACCTGTGTCTTCTTGGTGTCTAAGAATACTTTTTTAATTTTTGGTAATGACTTCATTTGTCTTTTCTTTTTTTTTTTAAGATCTTATTCATTTATTTGAGAGAGAGACAGAGAGAGCACAAGCAGGGGGAGGGGCAGAGGCTGAGGGAGAGGGACCCAAGCAGACTCCCCGCTGGGCAGGGAACTCCATCCCAGGGGCTCGATCCCAGGACAGGGGCTCCATCCCAGGACCCTGAGATCATGACCTGAGCCGAAGTCAGAGACTAAACTGACCAAGCCACCCAGGCTCTGCTCACTTGTCTTCTCACGAAAAACTAGGGAGTATTCTCTGACCTTAAGTAGCCAAAGCAGAACATAAAGAAATTGCTTTCATTACCTACTCAGTTTCTCACAGTGTGCTTATCGTTGTAACCATCTGCTGTTCTGATGCTCTCCAGAGGATTTTCTCCTATATTTGAACAGCCCCTAATTTTATTTACCATCATCTTTGAGTAACTGAAGAGGAATTAGAGTTTATTCCCCAAGGATGAAAAGGCACACACCTACACATAAACACACAAATGCCCACACAAATCACACAATTCTCAGCAATGATATTGCTGGGGATTGCTATTCTGGGGCTGTTATGCAGGTAATATGTAAAAGCAAATTAGTAATTGGCGAATTAGAGGATATTCTAACAAACCTGAGAACCAGGATTCTCAGCATGAGGGAAAAGATACATGTAAACTAGAAAGACTAAAATCCTGTAGTCCTATGGAAACATCAGTATAAACTTAAATTTTATCGTGTGTTTGTGTGTGTGTGTGTGTGTGTGTGTAAAATGCTAGCGTATACTTCAAATTAATGTGGAAAAAGAAAAGTAAAGTGGGGTGTGGATGAAAAAAAAAACTGGCCATGAGTTGATAATTATTTAATCTGGATGTTGAGTATAGGAGGGTTTCTATATTGTGCTCTAATTTTGGATATATTTGGAATTAATAAATTCCATAATAAAACTCTTTTTAAAGTGAAAAATTACCAGTCAAAAAATTAAAATGTAGTGTGTTGCAATGAAGGAAACTCTACACAAGATGTTGAGAAACCTACCTGCATCCTAGTCTCCCATTTATAATGTAAAAACAAGATGCAAGGCCTAGAGCAAGTCACTTAACCTCTCAAGGTTTTGTTGATTCATTTGCAGATGTAAGATATAATTTATCAGCCTCAGAGTAGGGATTAAGCCAAATTTCCATGGAGTTTGCTTGAAGCTCTCAGGACTATTATTTTATAAACATCTCCAAATTCAAAACTACTTTTATGATTGACATTAGACATTAGACAAACTGAAATCTAATAAGCCATTATACATTGAAGTATCAGTCCAAATTATTCGGACCAAAAACTGGAAAACCTTATACTCTTAACTAAAAGATATGATTTTTTTCTTTTTTTTAAATTTATTTTTCTAATTTAAATTCAATTAATTAACATATAATGTATTATTAGTTTCAGAGGTAGAGGTCACTGACTCATCAATCTTATATAATACCCAGTGCTCATTATATCATGTGCCCTCCTTAATGTCCATCACCCAGTTACTCCATCCCTCAACCCCCTCCCCTCCAGCAACCCTCATTTTGTTTCCTATGATTAGGAGTCTCTTATGGTTTGTCTCCCTCTCTGATTTCATCTTGTTTTATTTTTTCCTCTCTTCCTCTATGATCCTCTGTTTTGTTTCTTATTCCACATATGAGTGAGATCATATGATAATTGTTTTTCTCTAATTGATTTTTTTCACTTAGCATAATACCCTCTAGTTCCATCCATGTCATTACAAATGGCAAGATATCCTTTTTTTGATGGCTGAGTAGTATTCCATTGTATATATATACCACATATTCTTTATCCATTCATCTGTCAATGGACATCTAGGCTCTTTCCATAGTTTGGCTATTTTGGACGTTACTGCTATAAACATTGGGGGCAGGTGCCCCTTCAGATCACATTTGTTTCTTTGGGGTAAATCCCTAGTAGTGCAATTGCTCGGTTGTAGAGTAGCTCTATTTTCAACTTTTTGAGGAACCTCCATACTGTTTTCCAGGGTGGCTGCACCAGCTTGCATTCCCACCAACAGTGTAAGAGGGTTCCTCTTTCTTTGCATCCTTGCCAACACCTGTCGTTTCCTGAGTGGTTAATTTTAGCCATTTTGACTGGTGTGAGGTGGTATGTCATTGTGGTTTTGATTTGTATTTCCATGATGTTGAGTGATGTGGAACATTTTTTTCATGAGTTTGTTGGCCATTTGGATGTCTTCCTTGCAGAAATGTCTGTTCATGTCCTCTGCCCATTTCTTGATTGGATTATTTGTTCTTTAGGTGTTGAGTTTGATAAGTTCTTTATGGAGTTTGGATACTAGCCCTTTATCTGATAAGACATTTGCAAATATCTTCTCCCATTCTGTTGGTTGTCTTTTGGTTGTGTTGACTGTTTCCTTTGCTGTGCAAAAGCTTTTTATCTTGATGAAGTCCCAATAGTTCATTTTTGCCCTTGCTTCCCTTGTCTTTGGAGTCGTGTCTATAAAGAAGTTGCTGAGGCCGAGATCACAGAGGCTGTTGCCTGTGTTCTTCTCTAGGATTTTGATGGATTTCTGTCTCACATTTAGGTCTTTCATCCACTTTAAGTCTATTTTTGTCTATGGTGTAAGGAAATGGCCCAGTTTCATTCTTCTGCATGTGGCTGTCCAATTTTCCCAACACTATTTGTTTAAGAGACTGTTTTCCATTGGATATTCTTTCCTGCTTTGTCAAAGATTAGTTGACCATAGAGTTGAGAATCTAGTTTCTGGGTTCTCTATTCTGTTCCATTGATCTATGTGTCTGTTTTTGTGCCAGTCCCATACTGTCTTGATGATTATAGCTTTGTAATAGAGCTTGAAGTCTGGGATTGTGATGTTACCAGCTTTGGTTTTCTTTTTCAACATTCCTTTGGCTATTCAGGATCTTTTCTGGTTCCATGCAAATTTTAGGATTATTTGTTCCAGCTCTGTGAAAAAAGTTGATGGTATTTTGATAGAGATTGCACTGAATATATAGATTGCTCTAGATAGCATAGACATTTTAACAATATTCATTCTTCCAATCCATGAGCATGGAATGTTTTTTCCATTTCTTTGTGTCTTCTTCAATTTCTCTCATGAGTGTTCTATAGTTTTCTGAGTACAGATCCTTTGCCTCTTTGTTAGGTTTATTCCTAAGTATCTTATGGTTTTGGTGCAACTGTAAATGGGATGGACTCTTTAATTTCTCTTTCTTCTGTCTCACTGTTAGTGTATAGAAATGCAACTGATTTCTGTGCACTGATTTTATACCCTGCCACTTTGCTGAATTCCTGTATGAGTTCTAGCAATTTTGGGGTGGAGTCTTTTGAGTTTTCCATGTAAAGTATCATGTCATCTGTTTTGACTTCTTTGCCAATTAGGGTGCCTTTTATTTCTTTTTGTTGTCTGATTGCTGAGGCTAAGACTTCTAACACTATGTTGAATAGCAGTGGTGATAGTGGACATCCCTGCCTTGTTCTTGACCTTAGGGGAAAAGCTCTCAGTTTTTCCCCATTGAGAATGATATTTGCTGTGGGGTTTTATAGATGGCTTTTATGATATTGAGGTATGTTCTCTCTATCCCTACACTGTGAAGAGTTTTAATCAAGAAAGGATACTGTACTTTGTCAAATGCTTTTTCTGCATCTATTGAGAGGATCATATGGTTCTTGTCCTTTCTTTTATTGATGTAGTGTATCACATTGATTGATTTGCAGATGTTGAACCACCCTTGCAGCCCAGGAATAAATCTCACTTGGTTGTGGTGAATAATCCCTTTAATGTACTGTTGGATCCTATTGGCTAGTATCTTGAGTATTTTAGCATCTATGTTCATCAGGTATATTGGTCTGTAATTCTCCTTTTTGCTGGGGTCTTTGTCTGGTTTTGGGATCAAGGTAATGCTGGCCTCATAGAAAAAGTTTGGAAGTTTTCCTTCCATTTCTATTTTTTGAAACAGCTTCAGAAGAATAGGTGTTAATTCTTCTTTAAATGTTTGGTAGAATTCCCCCAGGAAGCCATCCAGCCATGGACTCTTGTTTGTTGGGAGATTTTTTATTACTGCTTCAATTTCCTTACTGGTTATGGGTCTGTTCAGGTTTTCTATTTCTTCCTGTTTCAGTTTTGGTAGTTTGTATGTCTCTAGGAATGCATCCATTTCTTCCAGATTGCCTAATTTGTTGGCATATAGTTGCTCACAATATGTTCTTATAATTGCTTTTATTTCTTCAGTGTTGGTTGTGATATCTCCTCTTTCATTCATGGTTTTATTTATTTGGGTCCTTTCTCTTTTCTTTTTGATAAGTCTGACCATGGGTTTATCAATCTTATTAATTCTTTCAAAGAACCAGCTCCTAGTTCCGTTGATCTGTTCTGTTCTTTTGGCTTCTTTTTCATTGATTTCTGGTCTAATCTTTATTATTTCTCTTCTCCTGCTGGGTTTAGGCTTTATTTGCTGTTCTTTCTCTAGCTCCTTTAGATGTAAGTTTAGGTTGTATATTTGAGACCTTTCTTGATTCTTGAGAAAGGCTTGTATTGCCATATACTTCCTTCTTAGGACCGCCTTTGCTATAGCCCAAAGCTTTTGAACAGTTGTGTTTTCATTTTCATTTGTTTCCATGAATTTTTTTGAAATTCTTCTTTAGTTTCCTGGTTGACCCATTCGTTCTTCAGCAGGATGCTCTTTAGCCTCCATGTATTTGCGTTCTTTTCAAATTTCATCTTGTGATTGAGTTCAAGTTTCAAAGCATTGTAGTCTGAAAATATGCAGGGAATGATCCCAATCTAAAAAAAATATGGTTAATAAATAGCAAACCATTGTAATTTAATCCTGAAATTAGGTTTCTGTTGATATGTTCAACTACAACCAATGTTACCTCGAAGTCTAAACTTAAATCACTAATGTAGAAAAAATTTCAACAATATCCAAGCAATCTTCATTCTAATCTTAGGGTAATTTAACAATCATGACCAAATCCAAATATAATAGAAAATATGAGAAATACTGTGGCATTTTCAGGATCAACTTTACAAACAGCTTTTTAAAAATCTCCATTCCAGGGCGCCTGGGTGGCTCAGTTGGTTAAGCGACTGCCTTCAGCTCAGGTCATGATCCCAGGGTCCTGGGATTGAGTCCCACATCGGGCTCCCGGCTCAGCGGGGAGCCTGCTTCTCCCTCTGACCCTCTCCCCTCTCATGCTGTTTCTCTCCTGCTCACTCTCTAATAAATAAATAAATAAATAAATAAATAAATAAATAAATAAATAATCTTAAAAAAAAAATCTCCATTCCATAAAATAATTATTAAAGATACTCTCTTAAATCAGGCCTGAACCCACACATAGGATGTGGTCAATACTTCACTTTTCAAATCTCTCAATTATATATTTCTGCATCTGCTTGGATGGGTCTATAGAATAGGCCTTAAGTTATAGGATTTTCTCCTGCTTGGTACATTATAGTTATAAAATAACTAGGAAAATTTGTACTTTTTCAGCCATGTGAATGAAACAAAACAAAACCAAAAAAAAAAAAACACCTCATTTTAGGATTTGCCTTCATTCACATACACACTCATTCAGCAAGCACACACACATGTGCGAACACACACATTTTAGTTGTACTAAACTTAATGTGAAATTTTAGATTAGAGTCCCATTTATTGGCAATTCTGGGAAAGGGTTTTAGCTTAATCCCTAGTTAATGAAACCCTTGCTAGTGAATTTCCTTTGTCAACACTGCATTTAATGTGTAGTGCTTCATACCTGCTAGATCATCAAAACCCACAAAACGATTAGGCTCAATTGGAATGCAAAAGTGGAAGGAAGGAAATTTTTGTAAAATTTTATAAAACGATTATGCTCAGAAATTACATGGGCTGGCTCTATTTAAAAAACTATTTTCCAGCTTCTGTGTTTTGCTATTAAAAGTAATGAATCATTATGCTTCAAACAAAACAAAGCATTTCTTAGAAATCAAGCCTGATTGATATATGGTTCCTTGAGGAAAAGCAATCAGGTCAGATACTGACTCAGAAAAATCTGGCACAGCCACTGTTCCTGCTTTTGCTTTCTCAACCTAGGCCCATACATATAAATGACTCCAAAAATATTACAGCAAATGCCTACCCAGAAGATTTGGGGAAAGTATATATGAAAATCAAACATTAAGGTCAAAGAAAGCAATTAATGATTCATACATGATTTTTACATTACCCATTTTCAAAAAGATGGGCTAAAATAACATTTAGTAAATACAAGATGCACATCACAACTTCTCTTTGGAGGTGCAGGAGGTACTTCCAGATTTAGCATTGTCTTCCATTATGGTAGCCCAGGTTACTAAAGGAGAATTCCCACTGACAATGGTAACAATCACAAGGCGGAAATGATTACAGAGGTCATCAAAAGCAGCAACACAATGTCTGTTAGGGTCAAAAATCTATGATGAAGTTGAAGCTTAATTTTATTGAATAGTATATAATCCAGATTTTTAATCATAAAGTATAATGAGAATTCCACCCTGAACCCTTCACCTTTAGTGTTTCTTCAAGGAAATAAATCCATAATTTCTACACAGTTTCATCTTCTTGTGTTTCTATGAGTGGTTTCCTTATTTGAAAGTTGTATGATAATAAAATGCAAATATTAGGTAGTTCAGCCAAGTACTCTTTAGAAATTCTTGAGTCTCATCAGTTTGATTATTGCAATTTTTATCAGAAGAAAAACCAAGCAACTGCATAATTATGACCTTAATCCAAAACACTGTATAATTTTAGAGATATGATCACCTTAAGTGAATTTCTTCAAAGCTTGGCTACATACGCACAAAATCCAAAACACTCAAAGAACAAAAAATCCAGGTGGAAGCCTAACCCCCAGATGCAAAAGAAAAAAGTCTGCCAGCTCTTCACAGGAATTGGCTTAACCTCTGTGACAATGGTATTAGGTTTGATAACCCTATTGTGCCCTTTTAGAAATGAAATCAAACAGGCGCCTGGGTGGCTCAGTCGGTTGGGCGACTGCCTTCGGCTCAGGTCATGATCCTGGAGTCCCGGGATCGAGTCCCGCATCGGGCTTCCTGCTCGGCAGGGAGCCTGCTTCTCCCTCGGACCCTCCCCCCTCTCATGTGCTCTCTGTCTCTCTCATTCTCTCTGTCTCAAATAAATAAATAAAATCTTTAAAAAAAAAAAGAAATGAAACCAAACATTGGTCTCTAGGACCTCTGGTCCTGAACTTACCGTCTACTACTTCAGCTTGTGAAAAGGGAATCTCTTTTATTTCTTCTAGCTGTACTACACACTAGTAAAAAAAACTTTCTAGATTCATAAAAGGATATTATGATAAATATGACTTTTGACCTATGATATAATATCAATAGAAAGAAGAGTTCCACATACATATGTTCACATACATATATTTATAGCACCTTATATTCCAGTAAGGATATTAACTTTTAAAGAAAACTATTCGTCAAAGGAGAAAGCAGATGGAAAGTGAAAGCGTATACACAGCCCTTTCTCCTGAAATATGTGTGTAAATAGTCTGTCATCACCTTACTCTGTCTGAAGGTAGAACAGTCCATGACACGTCAGGAGACTTCCCAAAATGATTAGAATATCCTTTCCTTTCATGCAGCTATTTAAGAATGGAATCAGAACTTTTTCCCTCCTTGAACTGGGGAAGAGGGAATGTGGTACACTCCTTCTTTACAAGAATAACTTGGAATATGTAACAATGCACTGATTTAAATCTTTGCAATAGGTGCTGTAATATTAAGAGCCCCTGAAGAGCCCTGAGCTTTTGTGGAAGTAAAATCTCCATAAATTGTAATGAGGTCAATTCTCTCATATTTTGAAGGGCATGAGTGAAGGTTTATAGAATGAGATGGAGCAAAGGGAGCCTAGGCCTGGAGGTAGTAATTTTCAAGTGTTTACAACACTTCTGCTCCAGTGACAGAGCAAAGCTAAGCTTACAGTCTCTTTAAAATATGAGACTCAAGCTCATTATTACCATAGTGGGTATTCTCTCCATTCCTTTACTGCTCCCTGAAACCATTCTTTCAGTTTATAGGTAAATTTGCAATATTTTAAAGAGAAAGGGGAAAAGTCACAAATAGACCAATTAAGGCAGCAATTTAAACAGATAGCACAAACACCATTTCGATTCAAGTATGTACTCAGAGAAGAAAGTAAAGAAATTGGGATTTTTGTAGAAGCATGGAGACCTGGAGGAGTGAATGAATGAGCGAGGTTCACAAAGTTGGCTCTATGATTGCAAACGACAAAAAGCATAAATTCAAACATAATAAGTTATAAGATTCATTATCCATAAAATTAAAACATAGCTATTTGGGAAAAACACTCATAGAGTGAGGCTAGAGAGAAAAGTTTCCAATAGGTTCTCATAAGCAAGACCTTATATACTGTAACAAACAGTATCTTTAAGGCCATCTTTTTAATAATCAAAGCTGAGAACCTCATGCCAAAGTACAATTCCAAGAAAGCAGTCAGGGTGGATCTGGGCCGAAGAGAGAGGTAGTAATAAATGTTGAGCAGGACTGTGGCTCTCTGTGGCTTCATCTTGGGATGGTATTTAGAATATCTATGACTGGGTAGACAACACATATATCAAGCAATATTCCATTCATTTTTATATAAACTCTGAAAACTATTAAGTGACGTTAATATAGAGATTAAAATTTCAGGGCGCCTGGGTGGCTCAGTTGGTTAAGCGACTGCCTTCGGCTCAGGTCATGATCCTGGAGTCCCAGGATGGAGTCCCGCATCAGGCTCCCTGCTCAGCAGGAAGTCTGCTTCTCCCTCTGACCCTCCCCCCCCAATGCTCTCTCTCTCTCGTTCTTTCTCAAATAAATAAATAAAAACAAAATAAATAAAATAAAATTTCCACTCGGTACCAAGAGTTATCAAACAAGAAAAATATGTAACTTTAATAAAGGTAAATTCAGAGGATTACTAGAATCTCAGTGAAAAAATCAATGTGATATTCTTTATACAATGGAAGGAGAAATAAAAAATATCCTAACATTTATATGAGGAACAAAACTTGTGCAATGATTAAAAAATTAGACAATGGAAAATGAAGGTAATGATTAGACTTACCATCTATTAAAATCTGTTACAAATCTACAATCATGACACTTCTGTGGAACTCTTACAAGATCAATGGAACAGAGACCTAATCTTGGAAAAGATCCTAATTAGTATGTATAAGAACTTAATAAATGTTGAATAAAATCTTATTCAACATTTAAAAATAAATGAGATAAAAACTTTTAAAATAAGTGAGAAACTCAGGATATGTTTATAAATATTGATGGAAGAAAATAAGCAATTTAGAAGGAAAAATGAGCTGAGATGGTTAGCAGTCACCGTAACACAAATTCCAACTGGATATATACTTTAAAAAAAAGAATTGACCACCCTGAACGCACCTGATCTCAGCTGATCTCGGAAAAAAAAAAGAATTGAAAAAGTAGAAAATATAGGGGGAACCCATTTAACCTCTTCGTAGGAAAAGACTTTTTAAAAAAATTTAATCTTTAATAAACTAAAGAGACACATAATAGAGGCAATGTATGAAATTTAATTGGATTTTGTTTTTTGTTTTTTAAAGATTTTATTTATTTATATGACAGAGAGAGCGAGAGAGCACAAGCAGGGGGAGCAGTTGAGGGAGAGGGAGAAACACATTCCCCGCCAAGCAGGGAGCCCTATGTGGGGCTCAATCCCAGGACCCTGGGATCATGACCTGAGCCCAAGGCAGACGCTTAACCATCTGAGCCACCCAGCTGCCCCTTTAATTCGATTTTGGATTGAAAAAATTAAGGGATGTAACAGACATTTATTTGGGGGACATAGGGGAAATGCAAATAACTGGATATTAGATATTATGGAACTGTTAATTGCCTTGGATGTATTAATAGTATTGTAGTAATGTAGGCAAGTGTCTATTCTAAGAGATCATGCAATAAAGAATTAGCAGCCAAGTGTCTGAATTGTACTGTCAAATAGTTCAAAAATAATGAATAAATATCTTTCTCTTATACACACACACACATATGTATCTTATATATGAAAGAGAAAAAAAAGGAGAAAAAAATGTGACAAAATACTATCAGTCAGTGTATCTAAGTGAAGAGTATACAAGGGCCCACTGAATTGGGACGCCTGGTGGCTCAGTTGGTTAAGCGGCTGCCTTCGGCTCAGGTCATGATCCCAAGGTCCTGGGATCAAGTCCCACATCAGGCTCCCTGCTTGGCGGGAAGCCTGCTTCTCCCTCTCCCACTCCCACTTGCTTGTGCTCCTGCTCTTGCTATCTCTGTCTCTGTCAAATAAATAAATAAAATCTTTAAAAAAAAAAAAAAAACAAGGGCCCATTGGATTATACTTCAATTTTTCTATAAACTTGAAAATTTTTAAATAGAAAGATGGAAGGAAATTTTTCTAATAAGAACAATAGATTTGAAGCTAAAAATGTATAGCATCTATATGTAAAACAAGATGATGCTTCTAAATCATTTGACAAATGGTTATACACTTAATAAATAAAAGATTCATAAAAGTTCATAAGGAAAATATTAGAACCCCAAAATGAGCGAAGGATGCAAACAGATGCTCCTCAGAGGAAATCCAAGTGACTAATAACATGAGAAATATATGAGAAAAACATGTCAACCTCACTAGTTATCAATGAAAACAATACTATTTTCCCCACAAAAGTAACAGATTTTTTTGGTTTATTTTGCTTTTGAATATTATACTCAATACTCTAAAGGTGCAAGGAGAGACATCGCTTTATGGTTGATAGACTTGTAAAATAGTACATGTATTCTGGAAAGAAATTTAGAAGTGGCTTCAAGAATATGAAAAACGTGTACCAACCTTTGACCAAGTAATTATTTTTGTAGTAATTTATCCCATGGGAATAATAAATATTAAGGCAAATACTGTAGGGTAAAAATGTGCACTGTCACATATTGCAGTGATAATAAAGTAAAATAAGAAACAACCTCAATGCCCACTGTTAGGGTGAAGGTAAACAGAACTTTTTACTACATAGCACATACATTTAGTAGGACATTCTGACACTATTAGAGATGTTTATGAAGAGTTTAATGACACAGGAAATTTCATATTTAACATACTAAGTGGAAAACATAGGGTGCTAAACCACATATTCAGTATGACCTCTATTAGAAGAAAAATAATTTAAAAACATTGAAAAAAGTGATGAAACAGACAAAATATGAACAACTGGTGCCTGTAGGTAGTGTGATTACCTATGTGGCTTTTTTCCATTTTTTTATACTTTCCCATATTCCCCAAACTTTTCTCCAAGACATATATGCTGCTAATGCAGTACAAATAAAGTTCATCTAGAAATGCTGGAAACGACATTAATAAAATCAACGAAGAGACTCTCCAGAGTACTCAGGTAACCAAAACCACGCTGGAGTCCATTCAGTGCTAATTTGGTAATATAAATATATATTACATTAAAAGAAATGAAAACAAACCATTTGGGATGGACCGTGGTACCTCAGGGACCAAACATAACTTTCTGAAAACGTTCCAAGCAAGCTCTCTTTTTCTGTGTTTTTCTAAGAGTCTAAATATTTCCTGGAGTTTTTTGTTTGCTTGTTTGTTATGCTTCATCTTCTTTTTAATTTCAGATAAAAGGAGTTGAAAGTTGAGTGGGTGTCGCTGAGGGGGAGAGGGGGTTGCAGTGCTGTTACCTCAAATGAAGCCCTCTGAACACATAATATAACTCCATACTTGTAAATTAGACACTTCTCTGAGCTAAACTAATCTTTTCAAATCATAATCAAGTCAGTTTTCTTAACAATATAATTTTTTTACATCAAAAATCAATATACTGGGAAAAACACAAAGATCATTGATTTAAAATTTTTATATGTTTACTTTTTCTTAATCTCTAAATAAATGTAAAGACTTGAAGTGGAAAAGCCAATCATTTTGTTTGAACATTATTACCCCGTGCTGTCTTACATTCTTTTCAAGAATCTGCCCATCCCCCTTCTCAAAGAGAATATTCCCACAAGATCCACTAAATGGGCAGCAACACATTTGACCCAAACCCAGGCCATAGCTGATTGCACCAGAAGGACACATAACCCAAGCAAGGTCTCTGAGACTCTCTTTTCTGGGAATTTGCAGTTAAAACACAGGAGGTTTTCTGAGGTTACTCTACCTGTCAAGTTACCAGACTGGTTGCTAAGACTACTAACTCAAGATTTTGTGTGTTAATGAACCAGCCAACAGAGCTGTCTATGGGGGAAACCAAGAAGATGAAGTAGAAACACAAAACAACATAAAGAACATAAGTGACACAAAGAAACAGTTGATTAAGCAACTGTGGTTTCTGAGGGTTTTCTAGTTCTTTGTTCCAGCACTCACTCAGGCCTAACTATGCATCCTGTCTTTGGTTCCAAATGATATGCCTGATGTCTTATTAAAACTCTCTCTTTGTTTAAAAACAAAATGAAAAAAAAAAACCTCTCTTTATTTCAGCTTTAGATGTCATTTTATTGCTTGCAACCAAAGCAACAAATACATACTTTTCCTTTCTAAATTCCATTTAAAGGATGGATAAGGTATGTATTTTTTATCCACCTTTAATAGATGGGGAACTCTCAAATAATTTAACATTATATGACTGGTTCCTGAAGCCCTGTAACTGGAGCTTAGACCTTCTGACTCCAGTTCCTCTACCATTAACTCTTCTCTGCTCAGCAGTAAATTTAGCCAGGGCTGTCCTGGCAGCCATTGAACACAGAACAGGTCTGTCCATAAGGGGATGTAGCTGGCTCATTGCTACACGTGGGTTCTGCTATGGTAACACCATGTGAGGAGACCGTAAGTGAACAGTTTAGGTGAAAGCATCAGGACCACTTACTTGTAGTTCTACCATCACCTTTGTACAAAAACCCCAGGAAACGGGCTTTTGACACTGTTAACCAAAATGTATTGCAGCTTCTATTTTAACTATAGCTCTAGCTTCAGCGTTGAATAGTACTTTTCATGAAGAGAATATCCAAAGAAAATGCTTCTAATTCTAGTGTTAAAAATATCCTATAAGTTCTATCAAGCATCTTCAATTCTATCCAATAAGGAAAAAACAGCTGAAGTAAGCTAGAATCTATTCTATGTTCTTAAGCCTCTAATTGTTTTGTATAATTAAAGAAATATAGTTAATTTATTAATAACTATTATAATAGCAACTATTTATTAAGTGCCTACATTGTGGCAGGCACTAGTCTAGATGCTTTGCACATACTATTCCTTCATATATTCATTCGACAAATATTTATTTTATTGAGTATACTATTTGACACTCACTGCTCACATGTAACTCACTGAGAATATAGCAATGAACAAAACAGTGTCCCTGCTCTCAAAAAATTTCTTAGACTGAATCATCACAATCACCTCACTGTTGTTACTATTTTGTTAAGAGGAAAATATCTCAGGTCAAATAATTTACCCAAGGTCACACAACTGATGAGGGGTAGCCTAGGCTTCTTAAAATCTCAGACTCTCTCCATTTGATCACACTGCCTCTCATTAAATCATTGACTATGGGGCGCCTGGGTGGCTCAGTCGTTAAGCATCTGCCTTCGGCTCAGGTCATGATCCCAGGGTCCTGGGATCGAGCCCCGCATCGGGCTCCCTGCTCCGCGGGAAGCCTGCTTCTCCCTCGCCCACTCCCCCTGCTTGTGTTCCCTCTCTCGCTGTGTCTCTCTCTGTCAAATAAATAAAATCTTTAAAAAAAAAAATCATTGATTATGGAAAGCTAGACATATTTATAGCCAGGAGAACACTGTTGAGAAGCTGATAATCACTGATAATCTATGCCAGGACCTTCTCACATATATCAGTTCCTTGATGCATTTCCTATGAATGTAGATTACTTCCCAAAAAGTCATGCTCTAATTGAAACCAATATTTCCTAAAATACTTAAACAATCTTTGAAATTTATCATGGGATTATCACTGAATTGGAAACCAAAACACTCCACAGTCAAGACAAACAATTTTCTGGTTGTTTAATATGAGATGATGAATAATTTTATTAAATTAAATCAGGATGATTTGGTTTTAATTTAATTCATTTATATATATTGAGTGCCTATTATGTGCCAGACAAGTTTTAGGTGCTGGGATACAGCAATGAAAAAAAAAAATCGCTACTTTGATGGCATTCACATAAAATATATATTTTTTCATATGGTAGCAAGTGCAATAAAAAAATAATAATAAAACTTAGAAGAAAGCTGGGGTGTAAAGGGCTAGGACTCATAATTTTAAATAAGCAGGTCAGGAAGACTTCATTGAAAAGGTGAAATTTGAGCTGATTCCTAAAAGAACTGAGAGAGTAAGCCAAAGGGAGATACAAGGAAAGAACACAAGTTCAATGTCCTTGAGGCGGGCATATAAAAGCCATGAGGGGTGTCAGGATTAGAGAAGTAGCAGGCACCAGATTATATAGGGCTCTTAAAAGCCATCATGAAGAGTTTGCCTTTTACTCTGCATGACATGGAAAGTCATTTGAACAAAGAAATGATATTATATGTCTTAATTTCTTGATAGTGTCCCTGGTTGTTATATGGAAAATGGACCATAGGAAGAGATAGGATGGAAACAGGGAGACAAGTTGGAAGATATAATAACCAAGGTAAGAGAAGATGGTGTCTTCCATCTGGAGTAGAAGTGTCCAGATCTCTGGTTATAATTTGATTGTAAAGCCAATCAATAGGATTTACCATCATATTAGATGTGGAGTTTGAGAAAAAGAAAGAAGCCAAGGATGACACCAAGTTTTTCCATCCAAGCAATGGACAAGATGGAGTTGCCATTTCCTGTGGGAGGAGCTGAGGTCAGGAGTTCAGCTTGGGACAAGTTAAGTTCACTTTGGGGCATGGAGAAAGTATTCCAAGGAAGTGAGCAAGTGCATCAAATACTCCTGAGAGGCTGAGTGATATAAAGACCAGGAACTGACTACTGAATTCAACAACATGGAGGTCATCAGTCAGGGGTGACCTTGTCAGAGCTGTTTTGGTGGAATGAAAAGGATGGGGGGCAGAGGAGGCTGATAAGTGTGGATCCACAAGGCAATGAGGAAGGATTGGAGGCCATGAGTAAAGTCAACTCTTCTGAGAAATTTTTTTATAAGCCGAGACAATGAGCAAAACCTGAAGGAAAAGTGGGGTTGGAAAATGTTCCTCATAACAGGTTAAAACTGAAGAAATAACATGTTTCTTTGTTGATGGGAATGACTCATTAGAAAACAAAGAATAGATGGAATTTGTTCTTGTGTAAGGTAAGAGGATGAGATAGAGTGAAGAAGTGGGTCTTAGAAGAGTGAACAGTTTATCCACATCAGTATGTGTGCTATTATGATTATAATCACTCAATATATGACATGATTTTCATAATTATTCCTATACTGTTGTTATTGCAATTAAAAATTTTTCAATTTGCTAAAAAGACTGTGCCTGTTTCCTCACACAATATAAATTTAATTTGTCAAGAATGAGTAATCTTGCTCAATTTTCATCACCATTTTTCTAAATGTATTCAATAATAGATACTTCCATGTTTGCACTAATGTTTAATGAAGTAGTAATGGACGCATGAATGCTGAGAGGCTCGTTGTAAATGAAAAAGGACATAGTATCCCTTTAGAATCTGCCCCCATGCTTCTCTGTTTGCCCCATGGTGCAGGATTAATGAACCAGCTTTCAGGAAACCCTTAGATTTTACCTTCTGCCTGATCCACCTCCTCCCTCACTTGACTATCCTCCTCTGTCTTCAATTAATTCTTTACCTCTTTCCATTCTGCATTGGCATGATTCCATTCTTAGCTGTCTGTATCTACTCTTTTTCAACTGACCTCATCAGACTTTATATGGTGATACACACATAAATTACCACTTCTACAACGTTTCCTCTCAATTGTACTTCTTGCCTCTCTTAATAGTCAGTTGATGACAAAGCATCTACATTTAAAGGTTCTGGAATTACCTCAAAGAAACATATCTAAAAGCAAACAAATCATCTCTTGGTTTTACCATTTGTGATGCTATTCTGACAGCTCCCGGGGGGCTTGCAGCCTCTAGGGTAGGGTGAATTTCTCCCTTTTTATTACCTCCTCAAATGCAAATAGACAACAGAATGCTCTGGGTTTTTTTAATGCAATTGTTTTCCCTCTCTAATCCTGTTGTCCATTACCATGGCCACTTGTCTAAAACACCACTTCTCACCTTTCACCAGCATTGATGCAATCCCAACTTCTAAATGGGTTTCTGCTCTCAGTTTCTGCTGAATCCAAGCCATTCTGCACACTAAATGCCTGGATAATATCATGAAAATGTAGATTTCATCATGCGATTGCTATAATTAAAAAGCTTTAAAATAGGGACGCCTGGTGGCTCAGTTGGTTAAACGTCTGCCTTCGGCTCAGGTCATGATCCCAGGGTCCTGGGATCGAGTTCCCACATCAGGTTCCTTCCTCAGTGGGGAGCCTGCTTCTCCCTTTGCCTGCCGCTCCCCCTGCTTGTTGTCTCTCTCTCTCTGACAAATAAATAAATAAATATATAAAATTAAATTAAAATAAAATAAAATAAAAAGCAAACCTCCATCAGTATGTTCAAATCCCTCCATCCTGCAGGATTTTACAAATTCAGCCTTACTGGTTCCATTACATTTATCTTTCTCCATTCTATCCTATGCACAGCCCACTCAAAACAGGCCAGACTCCTTACTTTCCTTAATACACATCAGGTGTTCTTTCCTTTAGTGTCTCCCTCCCCGGGAGCTATCCATATCCAGCATCTTCTTCATGGTCCAGATTCAAACACACGCTCCATGAACTTGTGCTACAATTACCTTTCTCACGCTCTGATTCCCCTGAGTTTGGCAGCAGCTTCAACTTGGAGAACCAGGCCTTGAGTAAGCAAAAAAAATCTTGGGCACCAGGATTTTGTCAATGACAGAAGTTACGGTACAGGCGAAGCTATGGGAAAGACCGAAGGTCCCGATTCTACATTCAAATTCTCTCTAGATTTCAAACAAAAAGAAATTTCAGAATTACTTTAAAAGACTTTGGATACATTAATTTTGGCCAATAAGAGGTAGTGAGTTTCTGTTTCATACCTTACTGAAAACAAACTCTTGATAATTACAAAGGTCATAGATTATTTTGGTTTTGAAGTTTTTTAACAAGAACGCTTCAAATCAAAAATACATATTTATTTTGAAAGCACAAGAATTTTATTTGGAGATCTGTAAATATACATAATAATCTTAATTTTTTGAAATTGGAAAACAAACCTTACAGTTTTAGAAAGCAAAGACTGTAGGATCATATATTGTAGGTTTTAAAGTTTAAATATTTGTCAATTAATCATTAATCTGTTCTCTTAATACTTTATCCTCATGCACAATTCTATGAATTTCATGCTTAATTGACAATCACTGTGTTATATTTGACAGTAACAGTCATACACCAATTTTTCTCTGTAAAACGGAAAATCCTGCTCTAACATTTATAATCTTGAGAGAAGCATTATCATTTATTCCCATTATATAGAAGAGGTTAGATAGATTGCCCAGATCACACAGATAGAAATTCTGGAATTCAGGTCAAGTCTGTGTGATTCCAGAAGCCAGCTGGAAACCATTACCTCGCATGGCTACCTATAACATGGTACTCCTTACTCACTCTACCAAACCAAAATATAATTTTGACATACTTCTCTACCCAGGAAAAATTTATCCACAAGAGAACTACAGTTAAAAATCTATTTTTTCTGTATAGTAAATGTTGCTCTTTACAAACATAAGGCTTATGTAGAATCCACTATAGACTACCTGAAAGTTAATAATTATAATATCTATACATGTTCACTAATTGAGTCCCTGAGTTATGAGTTGGGATGGTTTAATTCAATTGAAGGAAATTCTTGGTAAAATGTATTTTGAGTTTCAAAAAATTAGATGGATCTAAAGTAGTAACGGGACAAGATGAGGTATTTAAACACAGGAGACAAAGGACAGATGTGAAGAATGTGAAGTAGAAAAGAGAGGATCCAATGCATAGCATAGAACAGGGGTTTCCCTGTCCAAAGCAATGACAGATTTGGCTGAGAGAACATGAGCAGCTAGCTACGTGACCACTGAGACATATTTAGTGCCATCACGAGTCTTACAGTTACTTGAGACCTTTGTAAGATTTTTGAGAAACAAACTGCCCATACATTTTCAATGAATTCTTATTTATGTGAAGCAATGTGGTCTAGAACCTTGCTACTCAAATTATGGTCTAGCAAGAACCAGCAATATCAGAATCACCTGGAAGAGGGTTAGGAATGCAGAATCTCTGGCCACACCATTGACCCACTAAATCAGAATCTCCAGATGATTCTTAAGAAGCACTATGCCCGTGTTCTAGCACTGATTTGATGTGGTTATTTCCTTAGCGCGTGACTCTAGGTCAATCCTTTCATCTCCAAACCTAAATTGTTCATCTCTAAAGTGGGAAGGATCCCTGCCATACTAATTCAGGGGACTGATAGGAGGATCCAAAGCAATGAACTGCATGAAAGCACTTTGCAATCTGTAGAGCACCATTAGAAGTCTCCCTCCCTGACTTGTTAATTTTAGCCATTCTGACTGGTGTGACGTGGTATCTCATTGAGGTTGTGATTTGGATTTCCCTGATGCTGAGAGATGCTGCGCACTTTTTCACGTGTCTGTTGGCCATTTGGATGTCTTCTTTGGAAAAATGTCTGCTCATGTCTTCTGCCCATTTCTTGATTGGATCATTTGTTCTTTGGGTGTTGAGTTTGGTAAGTTCTTTATAGAGTTTAGATACTAGCCCTCTATCTGATATGTCATTTGCAAATATCTTCTCCCATTCTGTCAGTTGTCTTTTGGTTTTGTTGACTGTTTCTTTCGCTGTGCAAAAGCTTTTTATCTTGATGAAGTCCCAATAGTTCATTTTTGCCCTTGCTTCCCTTGCCTTTGGCGATGTTTCTAGGAAGAAGTTGCTGCGGCTGAGGGGGTTGAAGAGGTTGCTGCCTGTGTTCTCCTTTAGGATTTTGATGGACTCCTGTCTCACATTTAGGTCTTTGGGGGTGGGAGGGATGGGGTGGCCGGGTGATAGACATTGGGGAGGGTATGTGCTATGGTGAGCACTGTGAATTGTGTAATACTGTTGAATCACAGACCTGTACCTCTGAAACAAATAATACATTATATGTTAAAAAAAAAAAAAAAGAAGAAGATAGCAGGAAGGGAATAATGAAGGGGGGGAAATCGGAGGGGGGAGATGAACCCTGAGAGACTATGGACTCTGAGAAACAAACTGAGGGTTTTAGAGGGGAGGGGGGTGGGGGGATGGGTTAGCCTGGTGATGGGTATTAAAGAGGGCACGTACTGAATGGAGCACTGGGTGTTATATGCAAACAATGAATCATGGAACACTACATCAAAAATTAATGACGTAATGTATGGTGATTAACATAACATAATTAAATAAATAAATAAATAAATAAATAAATAAGTTTCCCTCCCATCAAATGAGCAACTGTGTCCAAGGCAAGTCCAGGGCTCCCGGGCTGGTGTCTGGAATGTCCTGGCCACTTTCCTCACAGCTGCCTCCACCATTTCTGTGTACACAGCCTTGGGGAAATATTTCATTTGGTAAAACAAATGCTCAGTTTTATAAAAGTGTCATGGACCTGAGTTACCTCAGGAGATTCATGGGGTGGTGCCTGACCCAGCTACTCCAAATCAAGCCCAGGGATTTGCCATTGTGCCTGGGCACCTGCCCCCACTTTGTGACACTCCTGATTACTCCCTGCACACTCTTCCCATCCCTATGGGTGGTGGACTGTGGGAAGGCTTAGCATGAGCGTGTCAGATCAAAGCTTTACAGGCTCTAGGTGTTTTCCAACAATGAAAGCAAACTGTCACCTAGCAGATCGTTCAGTCCCATTGAAAACTGTCAACTTGGAACTTTCTAGCCTGGCAAGCCTCCTTTAAATAAAGTTTTAAAGTGATTAAAAGTTAAGATATTTGTTAAAAGTTGTGTTTCACAGGACCCTGACCTGGGAATGTTAAAGAAAAGGGGTTCTGAGATCAAGTAAGTTTAGGGTGCTGCACACCATCCGTCCTCTCAGAAGGATCACAAAAAGAATCTTGTTTAAACTTGCCTAATCAAGCATTTTCCAAACTTATGTGACTGTAAAACACTTGCTTGCGGTATTACCTATTAATACACTGCACTTTAAACAGTAGTTACATTAAGAATGTACTTTGAGAGATGCCTGGGTGGCTCAGTCGGTTAAGCGTCTGCCTTCGGCTCAGGTGTGACCCCAGGGTCCTGGAATAGAGCCCCGAGTTGCGTTGGGGAGTCTCTCCCTCTCCTGCCCCTCCCCCGACTTGTGCACATGCCCTCTCTCTCTCAAATAAATAAATAAAATCTTAAAAAAAAAAGAATGTATTTTGAAAATTTCTCTTTTTTGGTTATAATAATGTAGTCTCAATAAGCACAGTAAACCAGAGCCTTGTGCACTCTTGTGGAAGTAAGCTATTCCAGACCAGAAGCTTCTTGACTACAAAAATTGTGTTTTTACTCTCCAGCATTTAGCACAGTACACGGCATTTAGCCAGTTCTCAGTGAATGTTTGTTAAATTTAGAACCCATTTTTTTTTTGCATGAGAAAATACATCCTCACTCTTCACCAGAAAGACTCAAAGAGTTTTTAAATGGGTTTTGTGTGATGGATGTGTACACTCAAATAACTTACTTGGGCTGATTATTTGCTACTAGAAATAATAAGTAAGGAACGACCATCCTAAGAAGGAATTTATACATAAGACTCCTATCAACTTAGTCTTCTCCAACTTAATTTCTCAACATTTGGAAAATATCATGTTTCAATATTTCTAAAGAACCAGAAAATACTTTTTTAAAAAGGCAGGAGCCAATTTTGTACTCTATAAAATAGTGTAAAAGGTGAGCTGTGAACAGGGCAGCCTCCAGGGACCTGGAATCACCACTCAAAGTTTATAGTCCTTAGTTATCAAACTGCTGGTAAAGCAGAAAATACATCCAGGGGGCCTTGATTGTTCTAAATCACAGCTGGTTTTTCAGCATCACATCCCAGGCCTCTCTCCACTGCGTCCTGAGAGAGGCATTTTGAATCTGCAAAGCTACCAGAAAAAGAGAAACGGGGGGTGAGTGGGGAGGGAGAAATGTACATTCTAAACTAAAAACAGAAACATGGATGCTGATGTTAACAAAGTTTCCTCAAGGAGAGAGCCCTAGGTAAGCATGCATAACTTTGAAGTGACCCACAAACACCTCCCTTTAAAGAACATTCTCCATCTCGCCCAGATTGTATTTCCCGTAACGGGAAATAAAAGCCCTTCGGGCTCTGCTCAAGTGAATGATTTGCCACAGTCACAAGACCAAGTAGCTAAATATTCCTAGCAAGCTCATGTATTTATTGAATCCTGCTTTTAGAGGTTTTTTCAAACCTTGGCTGTGGGAGGATGAGAGAAATATAACCTGGAAGTAAAGTCCGGTTTTCCTGGGCTCAGAAGGGGATTTGACATAAATTGCTCTATTAACAAAATGCCCTTTGTTACAGCCCCAAGGAAAAAAGAAGTTGCTGTGAGCAAAAGCATTTTCTAAAGACTGCCCCCAAGGACCCTACTGGCTTCTCCCAACATCTCAGGGACTGCCATTCTGTAATCCTCTCTTGTTTGCTTAACCTTCTAGGACATTACCTCCAAATATTTCTCTGATGCTACCAACAACTGAACAATATTATCTTAAATCTCAAACTCACATTTGACATTTCTTTCTTGTCTTTATAGATTACATCTTTATTTTCTTTATTGATCACATATATTATCTTCATATACTACATTATATCTTTATATATTACATCATCAAGCAATGGTGTTTTGAACTGACTTTGGGTTTACAGATAGACCTATTCTCAACGTGATATTCATGGAAGACCAATTACCAAATGGTAAAGAAAAAAAGTCCAAAGAAAACTCTATAAAATATGTACTAAGAACATAGCAGATCTGGAAAGGATACTTCACCCCTTGAAACTTCAGTTTTTGAGCTGTAAAATGCAGAATAATAGAACCTACAGTATAGAATATGTTTAGGATTAAAGAGGGTGTATTTGAAATACTTGGCCTCAGGGCACCTGGGTGGCTCAGTTGGTTGAGCATCTGACTCTTGGTTTCAGCTCAGGTCATGATCTTGGGGTCATAGGATTGAGTCTGCATTGGGCTCTGAGATTCTCTGTCCCTCCCTCTGCTCAAGCACTCACTCTCTCTCCAAGTAAAGAGATAAAATCTTTAAGAAAAAAAAAAAGAGTGTTCTTGATTAAGCAGTAAAAAATATTTTAAAAATAAAATAAATAAAATACTTGGTCTCATGAATGTTAGCTACTATTGTTGATGTTGCTATTGTTTTTTATTATCATTATTATTATTACAGCCTTTAAAATTAAAATGGTTTTTAGTGGATCTCTGAAGATTGTTACTCAGTAGAAATGTACCTGTGTTAGCGGTGCCTGGGTGGCTCAGTCGTTAAGCACCTGCTCAGGTCATGATCCCAGGGTCCTGGGATCGAGCCCCGCATCGGGCTCCCTGCTCGGTGGGAAGCCTGCTTCTCCCTCTCCTACTCCCCCTGCTTGTGTTCCTGCTCTCGCTATCTCTCTCTCTGTCAAATAAATAAATAAAATCTTAAAAAAAAAAAAGAAATGTACCTGTGTTAAATATGGAGAAGCAAAGGTATACAGCTCCTGTCACAGCCTAAGTTAGAATAAGGGACAAGTTTTTCTGAGTTCTGAGCCTATCCTGAGTTCCATTCTGATCTCTTTTGTGAACTTAACCAACTCTGACAAGTCAGCACCTCTGAAAAGAGAGTATAAGGAATCCATCAATAATCAGGTCGCACAAGTTTCCAGGTGACCAAAATTATGTGAGTCGCTGTTCATAAAAGAATTGGATTCATCCAAACCATTCAGCTTGAATTTGAGCATTTACATTAAAATGTATATAAAATACAAAATTATTAAATATACTATAAATTTATGTTCAATATATGTTACTATGATTCTAAGCAAGAAAAAGACAAAACAAAATTTAAGGTAGAAAGGAAAAATGAATACATTTCCCCCGTACATTATCTTTGCTTTATTCTGCATTTTGTTAGGAAAATCAAATAAAAATAACAATATTCTTATATTAAAAGTTTCTTATTTTGTTTTGTTGTTGTTCAGTATCTATAGACTCTGGAATATGGGAAACTTTCCCACCATTATTTTGGTAAAATAAATACAAAGAACGTTCTGAGATGTTTTATCTTCATATTTTATATTCACTGGGATTTTCCCTAGGATTTGAGACCAGATATCAAACCTTCCATATAGTACACAAACCTGGCACGTAATAAGTTCTCAACATATATACTTGTTAAAATGAATAATAAACAATTTATTGTGAAAGTGCATATATGATAGGTCCTTAATAATAAATGATTGTTGAATCTGAATGCTACCACATCTTTACCAAATGATAGCACAGAATTGCAATTAAAGGATTATAAAACACTTGACCATCATTCAAGTGGAGACCCACCCAGACTGCATTTACTTGTATGCTGTCATAGGGAGGCTCATATATACTCTAGGTGGCCCTTGAAGGGCAAATCAGATGAAGAACATTTAACAGTATTTGCCCTACCATCCTCATAACAAGGTTGCATTTATTAGCCCTTTAGGTTGCAGTATAAAGAGTAATGTTTCTTACTCTATTGGGTCTTTGGGTTAGAGACAAAAGTTATCCCAGGTATACTTAAAGTGAATGTTATGTAAATGAGAGTGATAATGTATAATGATTGATAATATCATGTACAACACATGTATTAGATATCCTTACACATCTTTTGAAAGTACTAATGTTGGAATGGGCAGAAAATTGACTGAAGGCTGAATACTAGGGTGAAAACTGAGCAGTGATGGATGGAACCAGAGGGCAGGGGTTTTGAAAGACTAGAGAAGAAAGGGTGGGTCCAAAACACAAGAACACAATGGATTTTTCTAAAAAAAAAAAAAAAAAGGTAACTAGAAAAAAATATAATCAAACCCAGAAAAGAGGATGGTAAAATCAGAAGGATATCTGACTAACAAGCCAGAGTATCAGAAGGCTTCAGCTATCATCCTAAACTAGAGGATTAAGCTTGCTCCCTACAAGCTATGCCTGTCTGAATTTGGTAAAATCACCTGGCTGAAACTATCCTAAATTAACTGGCATGATGGATCTTGATTATAGAAAAACTCTTGAAAAAGTCTCCCATGATAAATTTGAAATAACGATCACAGACCATGTTTTATCTATTTCCAAGACCTATCATATTGCCTGACATATAGTAGGCACTTAATAAATTGAAAGAATGAGGGATGTCACCCAGAGAATACATTAAATGCATTAAAAGCTGGCTGAAATATATTTATCCATCAATGCACTACTATAGTCTCTATTGAGAGTATCTGAGGGCAGAGACCATGTAATATTATCTTTGCATCCCAAGACTGAACAAGATTTACACAATAAATATTTTCAGATCAACTGAACTTGGAGGAAAATGTCCAGTGGCTTACCACAGAACTCAGATGTTAACATTTTTAACTATGATATGAATGAATACCTTAGAGGTTTAAGCTAGTAAAATGTGTAGATGATACAAAGCTTGAAGGATAATTATTATTACATAAGGTGCTGTAAATACTAAATTCATCAATAGAGCACCACCATGCATCTTAAATTCCGCAGTTAATGGGAACTATAGGAGCAATATTAATTGAGCAAAGTCAGAACCATTAGAAACAGCTAGATACAAAAGTAATTTGAGTGGAAACTGGGTTGCCTGCTCTCAAGCAAGATTACTTTATTTTTCCCCTCCAGATGCTATTTAAACAGGTAATGAAATTTTGAAATCGAGTCTAAGTAGATGCGTAATGTATCTAATTGTGTCTGATTTTAAATTGTAGGTCAATTCGAAAAATACTGAAAAAGTTCTAAAAATGTAATCTCAAAGCACATAAAGAAGCAGTTTCATGACTGTGTCCAAAAAAATAACATTTGTTAAGTGGTCACCAAATAAAATGTGCTGAAGGACCGTCTAATTAAAAAAAAATTGATTGTCCTCCAGTGTTGTTTAAATTATGGCATAAATAGGTTCTGAAAAGGCCCTTGGCTGGGAATGTACTTAATTAGAGGACAGGGTCCATCTGGTACACTTGGGATCTGGGACAGGGACTTGAAAACTAAGAGACTCCACCTTGCATTTGGCAACCGTTGTACTTTCCAAGCAAGGGGATCTCAGGAGACCTCCAAGCCTACCCGATGGTGGGTTCCTGGACCATGTTTTAGCAAGGGATGCCCATTTTCAGGTCACCCGAAGATCACAATGATAAAGATGATGGCTTCAGCTTCTACTTGGCTTTGGTTCCAACAGTTTATTTCCTGCCATTTTCTACAAAATATAAAGACATATTCAGAGGTAAATTTCTCTGTTAGAAATAGAAATTTCTGACAGAGGCAGAAATAGGCAAAAGTTAGATTTCTGATTGTGTAATTGTATCCTCTGTGTTCAGCAAGAAATTTAGAATTTTCTCCAAGCTCATAATTTTTCTAGTACATTGTCATCTCAATGTGACAGCAACATGAAGGAATACAAAATTTGAGGGAGGGAAAATTAAAACATTATTTTAAAAGAATAAGGATTGCCATGGAATAGTTCTAAGGAGTTTAGAAAAATAGTCCAATGACTAGCATTTTGCCAGATCATTTGCCAAAATGTTGACATGAGAGTTCCCTGAAAACTTTGTCTTAGGTTTCCAAAAATGTCACTGAGGAAATTGCTAAAAGAATAAACAATTAGTTCTATTGCATACTGTGAAGAATAAGGTCTACCTCTACTGTGCATATTCTCTGTTTATAGCTGGGAAGAATTTAAATTACTTTCCTAGCATTCCTTCTTTCTTTTCAAGTATAAACGAACTCAAAAAATTAGGTAAAAATTGATGATCTAGCAATGTTTCTCTGGCTGCCATACAGTATGGGCAATGAGTTCTAGACTCCAATTTATTGGTTTGTCAGAAAGTTTGGTTATTTTCATCAATTTAGCTTTACATTTAACATTCCTCTGCTTAATTGAAACCATGCGGACACATTTGGTTAGCATCCACATTCCTCCAAAAGGAAAAAAGGGTACTTTGTTTAAAATTCTGCACAGTGTACCAGTAAGTTATATTTTTCTTGCAGTAACAATTAAACACGTAGTTGGCACTTAACAGCAAACCCTTTCTAATCCCCATTATCAATAAGTACAGCTCAGCTTTAACAAACATCCAGTCAGCTAGTGGGGGAAAGAGCATTATCCATAACTTTGAATAATTGAATAAATGGTTTTCCAGGGACTAATCCCAGGGTTTTAAAACATGGCCTTTGGAAAATTATGACCATTTTAGAAGTATTCAACCCTTTTCTCTACTTCTTGCCCTCCAGGGATCCTGCACCAAATAGCTGGCAGAATGGTAAGACCTGAGGGGTAGGCTGACAAGTGCTACGGTCGATTACAGCCTGTTCTCTCTTTTTCAATCTCATTGTGGAAAATCACTCTGGATGGGTTTATGAAGTGAGTTTAGAGAGTGTCACAGGTTTCTAGGATTTGTACTTTCTCTGCTTTGGCAAAGTGATTCTAAATAAGCCAAAGATACAGCAGCAGAATAGCTTGTATAGCTAAAATACAACATTTTGAGGTTAACTAATTGAAAAAAAAAATGTTGTCCAATCCCCTTTCCGTCTTAGGAAATATACAATGAATAAGGAAGGGGGGAAAAAGAAGAAAGTATGATCCAAAGGATGAATTAAAATGACTCCTAACTGACAGTGACAGGGTGGGTCATTATAGAGCAGTCCATACTATCTGTGGACTTGGAATTGCCCTCCAGGATTTATGGATAAATAAATGGTCCACTGTTGGAGACAGAGCCCTCATCTCCTGGCAAGTACTTACTGAGCACTTACTATATACCACTTCCCTAATCACTATAGCTGCACTCATTGCCACTTTCGTAGCCGCGGAGAGTGGGACAAGACAGAGCCTTGACTCCCCATGTGTTACGTTCCAGGAGCCCCCACCCTCCTCCTCTTCTTCCTCAGATGTCTGTGTGGCCAAGCCCTGGGGCCAGAGCTTGGTGCCTATTCCTGAATTGCCAGAGCCTCGAACAGAGAGGCCACAGCCGATGTGAAGAAAGATAATAAGGACTGAGCGGCTGAGTAAGTCAAGAGTGGTCCCTATGTCAAGTAGTGAGGACAAGAGTCCGGGGGGCGGGGGGGGGGGAAGTTGGTGCTCAGTGCAAAAGTAATGAGAGATGACAGGCCGCCAAGGGAACAGTTCTCACTAGAAAATCCATTGGTCGGCCTCCTGCCTCCAACTTGCTTGCCCTTCCTTCCTGTGCACAAAACCAGAGCTTTTCTAGTGTGTAAATATGATCCTGTCACCCATTCTTAAAATATTTGAAGTGACTTCCCATTCACTGTCCTGAAGATACAAAACCACAGCTTACTGCCTTCCACCTCTGTACTCAATACTTCAGCCATTCTGAACCTCTCCCCCACCTAACTTTTGTGCATTTGCCCACGCAATTCCTCGGAAAAGAATAATCTCCTGCTCCATTCTGCTCCTCTCACCTTCTTGCCTGAAGGTACTAGAATTTCAGGTCTTCGTTTAAACATTACTTCTTCCAGATAAACTTCCCTGACTCTCTAAATCAGAGTTTCTCAGAGAGCAGGCCTGCAATGCTTGTTTAAAATATTTGGGGGCCCACTCTATATTAATTGAATTAATTCTCTGGGCTAGGGCCCAAGGAACTACTTTTTCAGCAAGCATTTTGCTATTATAATGTATCATAATGTTTCAAAACCAATGACTTGGACTCTGGAATGACATTAAAAAAATAATAACCCATACAGCACCAACCAACCAAAATGGACACAGTGACCAACCAGAAACTTGCCATGACCAATCAGAGTGGACTCTGGCCATCAATCTCTCCTATATACTAGAATGCACTAACAATAATCAGCTGCCCCCATGCTGTTCCATTGTGCCTGCCCTTCCCCTGGGCAGGAATATACTAGCTGGTATTTACTGAGCACTTCCTTTGTGCTGGATATTGTTTTAAATACTTGTCTTATATTACCTCAGTTATCTTCCAAAATAATCCTCTATGTTAGGTGTTACTACTATTTTCCTTTATAGATGGCAGAACTGAGACACCAGAGATGTTAAGTAACTTGCCCAATGTCACACAGCCAGTAAGTAGCAGAGCTACTTAAATGGTCTGGGTCCAGAACCCCATCCTACACTGCACCTATCATGGTATGTCTGAGGCATTCTTTAATTGCTAGTCTAGTTATCTGACTTCCTCACCACACTATGATCTCCACAGGGGCTAATCTGATACATAACAGGCTGTCAGTATACACTGGAGAATGAATGAAATCGTGCTAATTTAGTTTAGGATGAAGAGGAGTGGGTGAGTATGAGGTGACTGATTGCTTGGACTATGTCCTAGGGTTTTGAGGCTTGCTTTCAAAGAACTTCAAGGACAAGGAGCTTTGGGAGCTGGGAAGAATTAAGGTGTGGCAACCATCTGAGGCCACTGAAGTCCATGCACCTAGAAAGCACCACGCACCAAATCGGTCTTCCTGCACCAAGCATTTTCATCCAAAGTGATGAAAATGAAATAGACGTGCATACTCCTGGCAAGGAAAATCATGGCAGAAAGATTAGAACCAACAGACAGGCAACAGGCCTCAATGCTCCCTGGAGCTAATTTCTTAGGAAAACCTTTCCAGAATGCCTGTTAGTGGAGCCAGTTGGAGCCCCCAGCCCTAGTCCTGAAACTAGTTGTGTCATACAGATCCACCACACGGAATCAAGACACTAAGTCTCTTCCTCCAAAAGCAGAAAACTGGGTTACTTTTCTCAGGTTGGAGCACTGTGACTGTCACTTCCCACAGCCATGTTCATTCTTACCAGTGGCCTTGTCTTGAACTTTCCCCAACGGCTACAATGCAGAGAGAACGCTGTCTCACTTCATCCACGTCCCCTTCTTACTGTCTTTGTCAGCCCCACCTAGAACTCTCCTTGCCTTCCCTAATTCCAGCTTCGCTCCACTCCAAGCCAAATTGCATTTCTGCTAGACAAATAATCTCCTTTCATCAAGATGCCACACTTTAAAAATTAAACAATAGATCAATACATCACCCTTAGTATGAAATTTATACTCCTCAAACTGACTTTCAAAGCCCTATGTAATTTTTAAGCCTATTTTCACCAAAGTTCCTCCCCATCTTCCTTAACATAACTTTCCTGACATCAGGAAATATACAAATAACCCTGTTCTTCTCTCTGAATAGCCTCGTCTAGCTAATGACACCTCTTCCACAAAGGTCCGGGGATCTCTCAAGTCCAAGTAGTTATTTCTCTTTTCTGAACTTCCACAACACTCATCCTTTGAACAAATCCCATTCTGACATTGGATATACTCTGCATTGACTGGCAGTTGAACCACATGCCCTCAGCCCACAGCACTCAGTTCAGTGCTACTCAAGGACCATAAGACTTTGTGCGTGTAATTCAACTTGTAATAAGTTTAAAACCATCCTCTTAGTGGCCTCTTGTTACCTTAAAAAGTATTCATATATTTGGGGAAAATATGACAATATTTACTTACTATAATTCTTTTAATAAAAATCTGCATCATCTCAAAGACGAGAACAATCAGTGCATAGGGTAATACTCCGGGAGACTTTGGGGACTTCAGTGAGACGTGGAAGGAGAAATACTAACCATGGACCAGATTCAGGAGTTTTGATAAAGTTTAAAAGTTATTGTATGTTCTTCCAACTACCCAGGGAAACCACATTCTTTCCCTTTCCATCCAAGCGCCCCATGGTTCCCACATTGTTATCCAAGTTGTTATCCAGATCTTTGGGATTAGGCTCTGTTCTCTTTTTTCCCTCAGTTTCCAAAAGGAATGCTTGAAGGATCCATCTCTGCCTCTGATACTCTGATGACACCTCACCTTAATCCTGGACAGCTCCCATCCTCGGCCTCTGAGATTTTCCATGGCTGGACTGGACGGGACAATATTATCTGGTTCCCCTTTGGACTTGGTCTCATAATTGGCACTCTCCCAGGGTGGGGAAACAACTAAGGAGAGGAGAGGTTTTCAGAAATAAAAGTTAGAGAATTCATTTTCCTAGCTTCACTGTGACCTATCAACCTCCAGCTAGCCCAAATCAGCACTTCCATCACCCACCACCAGGTACCCATCTCCATTCCCACCATTTGCTTGCACCAAGCTTTGACGCCTGTGCCACCCAGAACTGAGGTCAAAGGCAGTGATGGGAAGGAGCACAGTTCCTCTAAATAGAGATCTAGAGACAAACCAAAAAACAGACCCGTAACTACAGAGAACAAACTGGTGGTTGCCAGAGGGGAGGTGGGTGGGGGATGGATGAAACAGGTGAAGGGGATTAAAGAGTACACTTACCATGACAAACACTGACTAATGTATAGAACTGTTGAATCACTATATTGTACACTTGAAACTAATACAACACTGCATGCTAACTATACCGGAATTAAAATTTAAAAATGTTTTAATTTAAAAAAAGAATAAATAAATAGAGATTCAGAATACTAGGAATAATAAAATTAGTGAACTAAACTGGCATAAGCAAATATAAAAATTATGGAAGTTTTTTGTTGTTTTGTATTTGTTTTTAAGAATGGGTTGTATTGGGGCACCTGGGTGGCTCAGTTAGTTAAGTGTCTGCCTTTGGCTCAGGTCATGATCTCGGAGTCCTGGGATCGAGCCCTGAGTTGGGCTCCCTGTTCGGCGGGGGAGTCTTCTTCTCCCTCTCCCTCTGCTCCTCCCCTCCACTAGTGCTTTCTCTCTCTCAAATAAATAAATAAAATCTTTAAAAGAAAGAAAGAAAGAAAGGAAGGAAGGAAGGAAGGAAGGAAGGAAGGAAGGAAGGAAGGAAGGAAGGAAGGAAGGAAGGAAGGAAGGAAGGAAGAAAGAAAGAAAGAAAGAAAGAAAGAAAGAAAGAAAGAGAAAGAAAGAAAGAGAAAAAAAGGAAGGAAGGAAGGAAGAAAAAAAGAAAGAAAGAAAGAGTGGGTTGTATTGCTTTCAGAGCTAAGAGAGAAAGTGTAGAGTTCGATGAATGAAAAAACTGGGGAAGACTTTTAAGTAGCTATCTGGAGAGAGTCACTTAGATAGCTACAAGATTTTTAGCCTGATTCTAAAACACACATTTCCATTATAATCCTGTTCACTGTTTTTAATGAGTTAGTTGTTCATAGAGCAAAGATGAGCTGAAATGTAGTCCATGTTTGAATTACCACAGATTTTCTATCTTTGCTCTAAATCAAAAACTTTCACTGTTATCCAATGAGCCGGAGAAACTAAAAACTGGTTGGAAGGATAGTCAACGCTAATCCCAAATGTCACTTTGGCTGTCTGGTGATTGGCCATTCCTGTAATGTCCTCTATCAACTGGAGTCGATGTCTCAAAATTTTCCCTGGCCTACGCTTCAGTATTTGTTTATCCCTTTTTAGAAGACAACTCTACATCACATATACATTTAATATGAATATGCCTTTTAAAAAGGAAATTATGATAATGAAAAACATACATTCAAGGAGTGCTTACATGACTTAAGTTCCATCTAGCTAGTGTTGTTGACGTTGATAAACCATTCAACTTTTGCCTTTCTAGTTTACAACGTCATTAGGGAAGTTCAGTGGAACTTCAGTCTATCTGTGCAGGGGGGCACATTTGAAGACTTATAATTTGTCAATAATTACACTCCTCCAATGAAATATTTTACATGTATTAATGAATTGACTCCCCAAAGACATTCCGATTATATTACCCACTATAAGAATAAAGTCTGGGCAGTTTATCATTGTCAATAGTTTTTTTTCCTAAGAGAATAATCTTTATGGAAAATATTATCACACATTTATGTTAGTAACTTTGTTCTATTAAGATAACAAATGAATCAGAATTTCTAATTTCTAAGTTACCTGTGTTGGATAGAGGTGCAATTAAGAAAATTTTTGTCAATGTGAAAACTCTAGAATGAGGGAAGAGGTTAGAATAAAAGACAAAATGTAAGACCACTTAAGATCTAAAATAAGTGCTTAACTAATTCATGAAAAAAAATATGCAATATGCATTTTAAGTATCCAGTGTGGAAACTTAAATGGCAGTTTTTCAAAAACTATTATTTTCTATATTTTTGCTTGTGTGGTTTTGTCCATTTCACTCTCTATAATCAGGAAATCAGTTATAACATTTAAAAGGATCATACACAATACATTTAAAAATTTACTATCTTGAAAATACAATTCCCTTTGGGATTTTTAGTATGGCTTTCTTGGATTCTTGCCTTTATTTATATTTATAAGGGTTACATCCATGAGTGAGGTCTTGGAAATCTGGTAATCAACCAACTTTTCATGACACAGTGTAACTCCCTTAGCAATATGATGCTAAAACCAGGAAAGTGAAATTTCCTCCATTGTCTTTGGCTGTAGCTATGAGTTTCCTTTCAAAGAGACCACAAAGCAGGACTCAACCAGTTTCATAATCCTGATAGAACTGGAGTGAGTGAAAGTAATGAGCACAGAAGGGAAGCTGGGGGAAAGTAAAACAGTAAGGAAGTCGACACATGGAGGCAAAGACAATCAGTCACCAGCATCAATTTTACGCTGGTTTATAAACCAGGATATTGGAGAGAGTGGGGGTTGGGAGTAGGAGCGGGGAGGAGGGTTGTTTTTAATATAGTGATTTTCCTTTCGGTTTTCTCTTTTAATCCCATGGTGTTGAAAGCACAGCTTTCTCAAAGACAATCTGACCTATAGTCAACATTATAAATCACTCCCCTAACCTCATAAGCTGAAGGTCTGCAATGAAGATCTGTAATCAAAACTGTAAATCATTCTTTTAAACAAAAAAAAAAAAAAAAAAAAAAAAAAAAAAAAAGAACCTCTAACATCCTTACGGTCAATTCTAGAATATAAATACCAAGATAAAGTGTGTTTGTTTCTCCACAAATTTTATGTACACCAACACTACTTGAAGCTATTACTTGTTACTTCAGGGCTCCATATCTTGAACATGAATCCCCACTGACATTTTCTGAAATCAGTAAATGTAAGGCACAAAGTCATGAGAATATTGTTAACAGTAGGCTTAACAATTGCCTTATCCCTCAAAATTCAAAACAAAATGAAAACTCTGCTTTTAAAACTTCAGTTAACGTAATCAGAGTTTTTCTAGTAATCTGGAACTATTCCCACATGTAGCCTTCACCTCGACCTATGAATGTTCTAGTCTATAGGCTGTTTCTGGGTATCACTTATACAACCAGCCATGAATGAAGGACCGTCTATAAAAATCTAAGATCCAGAGTAAGTAGCTCCAGCAAAGTGCCAGAGACACCAGAAAGATGACAACAGTAACAGTATGGTTCCAGATTTAGGAAACTTTATTGTCATTATATTCTCTATTGGTCAAAACACTGCTAGATTACCGTGACTGTATCTGGGTGCTGCATTTTCAAATGGACCATACAAAATAAGACAGTGTCTGCTGGAGACCATTTCGTTTAGAAACCTGAACTATGAAGGAATTTGCCAAAATGGACTGTTGTAACAACTTGGGAAAGAAAAGACGCAAGGAGACTTTGATAGTAAATGTCAAAGATTGGGAGAGGAGACGAGTCTCTATAATTTCACAGAACACAATCCGCGCTTGCTAATATTTTACTCCACATAGAGCAAAAATGAAGCCGTAAAAAGAAATAGAGGTGGCTGAGTATAACTGTGCGCCTGCAGACAGAGACCGTGTGATCATGTGCCAACAGGGCTGATGGAATGACTCTTAACTTTTCACCCAGCACTGATTTTGTAGATCTCAATGTATGATTCTTTGCCAAACATAACTTCTTATTCAAAAATTTTGGAGATCAAAAGGCCAGAATTCACTTAAAAATGTAAATCCAGCATATGTCAAGATGCATATCCAGTCTTTGATATTCATTTAGTTTATTCTGGGTTTATGACACAGTTCAGTGCACGCTAAGTATTGTTATAAATTATACACTTAAGATAAAATAATAAGGCAATAGAGGCAGCTCACAGAGCCAGACACCACTTATATTTTTCAAACATGCCAATAACAGCCTAGCAATAATATTTTCTAGCAGGTGAAGACTAAATTACATGCAGCGTAACATAAGAAAAAATTTAAATATCCACAGTGGCACAGAATTTGAAGTTGACAAGACGTGCTATCACAAAGGTTGCACAGAGAATGTCCATATGCCATTCTTGTATAAAAAGGCCATAAATTTGTGTAGGTCGAACCACACACACATACACACAAAGGAGATCTTTCAGATTCCCTTGCTCTTCCTTCTCTCTTCACCATGTCACTAATTAATCCATTTAGTCATTATTTTCTAAACATATATTTATGTCCTAATTATAGAAGAGCATAATTTAAATCCACCTCATTGGATTCTACATGCCTTAAGAGCATTAATGTCCTCCTACATCAGGCCATAATTTTAATAAGATTTTATAACTGACTTAATATTTAATAATTTAATATATTTAAGGAATTGCTTGGTGAGAGTGGATGAGAAGTTTATAAATTATGATTTCTGAATGATTTATTTGCAATAGTCCTTCTATCTCCTCCTGGTGATCACATTTTCTCATCCCCACATGTTAGTGGCTGCTCACAGAGTTGGATGCACGCTGAGAAGAACCAGAGCAATCATCAATGTTTAGGATTTATATAGCATTTTCCATTTTCTCTATCCTCTTACCTTGGAGAGTTTTTTCTCATAGGACCTAGCAATCCTTATTACAAGTCTGCAACACTATCCAAAACCCTTAGGACTAGTTGTGTTTCACAATTCAACTTTTAAAAACATTTTTATAAAGACTTTATGGCGTACTCCCATTAGGGTCTGTGACAGCTCCCTGTAATCAAACATTAATATTTCTTCAACACCGTGCATGGGATTCATGCGAAGAGCCATAAACAAAGATACAAATAGCTTCACCTTTCTCCAGGTCAGGTTTTGCTGCCAGTTAAGTTCAAGTAGGTCCGGTTTTGCTGCCAACTGAGTTAGAAAATACCTTTCAGTTCAAAGAGCTTTGTGAATTTCAGAATCACAGAGACTGTGGACCTGTAAGTATGTATTCCTTGTCTATTTTCTCTCCATCCTCCCAACTAGGATTTAAGAGCCATGGATATCTAAATATTTTATCTTCTTCACTGTGTCCCTAAAGCCTAGAATAATAAAAGACCTAAAGGCCCAATACATCGCTGTTGAGTGAATGAGTGAATGAGATGAGTGAATGGGTGCATGAGATGTAGGCATTAGAGTCGCCCCTAGCAGCAGAACTCCATATTTTCCACCAGATCCTCTCTCTTAGGGACTTTATATACTAAGACACAGAGTGTGATACAAGCTGTGGATGGGTGCAGAGACTGAAAAAGAAGACAAAACAGAACTCCTACTGGAGAGAAAAGGCACTAAGTAAAAGCAAGGAGGCAATAAAAGCTGTACGCAAGTAGAAGCCGTGAGGGAAAAGGAGAGAAGAAGTCATTTGTCAGAAGTATTAGAGATAACAGAAATAGTGAAAGAGAGACTCCTGAGTCCACGTACTAATAGACTCTAAGACCCAGTATCGGTGATACCCTACAAATCCCTATAATAACTTCCCATGACCTAATGGTCATTGTTTGACTTTGTTCCTTGCAACCTGGAACAAACTAATACCCTAGTTGAATCATGGAACTTCTCTGAGCCTCAAATCTTTGTATATTAAGTGATGAGTTTGGAGACATGGTGCCAAAATTTCCTTCCAACCAAAATAATTGTGTACAGCAGTGATCCTCAAACATCAGTGTACAGAATCACCTGGAAGGATTGTTTAAACCCAGATCGCAGGACCCCACCCCCAGAGGTTTTGTTTTAAGATCGGGGTGGGGATTGAGAATTTTCCTCCCTTAGATGAAGGTGACACCACTGCTGCTGCTGCCCTGGGGAGCACAGTTTGAGAACCACTCGGCTACTACAGAAACAGTGTTTATTTTAAAAGGCACATGTGAGCCATGATCCACATGCCAGTGGCCTCTGCAAATTATTTGAGTTTGTCCACCTATAAAGCCATATCCAAGGTTCCCATCCACTCATGATATTCAATTTGATTTCCAATCCCAAAATACAGACCTTCTAGCAAAAACCAAAAGACTCTCTTCTCATCAAGAAGTCGATTTCACAATAAAGCTAACTTTTTTGAAGTGAAATGACACGTTTAATATTGTTTCCCAGACACCCAGAGACAGCCTCAAATCAAAGAAATTTCAGTATTCCTGTCCTCTTTGGACCTATGCATGGCAGTTACTTCTTTCCTGGCAGCCAGACAGCTCTAATTACAAATGACACACCTCATGGCCAATCGACGTCCCGTTGAGCTGCAGCCTCTACCAAAGTTGCTCACTTCCCTGGCAGCAAGTTTCTATGAATTGAAAACTTCACAGAATAATTTTGATTGTTCTTACTAATCAAAAAAGGGAAGCTATAAGTTTTGTTTTGTTTTGTTTTACATTCAGACCAAAATAATCATTTCCAAAAAATGGTTCTACTATGGCAGGTTTGAAAGCAAAGCCTTGGAAAATCTAGAACCACTAAATAAATAGAATGACTTCTTTGGACATAATTATACTTCAAAGTAAGTATATGCCATTATTCACATGCAAAGACTAGAAAATAGGTGTAAATTTCTAGTAATAGCTCACTAGAAAACTTCTTGGAGAAATATATTATGACCAAATGCCACATTGGCAAAGCGACCCACCCGTTTTCCTGAGGGAGGAAGATTACGGTGGGTCAGAGGTAGCCTGGGGCAGTATTTTAGGTGATTGATCCTTGGGTGATTAATTATCACATATAAATATGGGTGTGACAAAGCATATAAAAGGCACTCAAAGTACACATCTGGGTCACTCTATGCTCTTTTAGAAATGAACAATGGATCCCTGAAGACTGAACTATGCGTGATACCAGAGTCAGGAAAAAGAAGATGGAAAACGAAGGATTAAAAGGTTGACAGTGATTTTTTTTTTTTTTTTCCTGAAGCCAATTTATTTTTCTTTGAGCTAAAAGGTCTCTGCCTCAAGGCTGGTGTAAAGCAGCCTTTTCAGGAAGCCGCATTCATCACACCAAGGAAAAGCGCCACAGAGGAGACAGCATGATAAATACCTGGTTTCAGGATCCCATGATAGCGTGTCCAGAAATGAGGATCAGAATTTATTTATCTCCTTGAAGCCTGGGCTCTGGCTCAAATAGTATTCTCAGCAAAGTTTGCTTCAAAACACCCGATCTATTCATTGGTTTAAGACATTAGATATATTAATTACATGATGCTTCGCCCTGTTCTAAAAAGGTTTATAGAGTTGTCCTGTAATCAAGGACACACATGCAAGTTATTTGTTATGGTGATTGCTTGCTTTGCAGAGTGTCTGCCCTCGACCCAGTCCCATAGATCAATGTCAGGCCAAGTGAGGTCTCCAGCAAGGGACAGCATGAACCCTCTTGTCAAGGTTAAGCTTTCGAAACTAAAAGTCGGTCCCGGATTCTTCCATTGGACTGACTTGGGTTTGAACTTTATCTCCAAACTTAAAGTTGAGTGACCTTAACTGACATCACCTTGGGAAGCTTCAATCTCCTCACGTGTAAAATGAAGCTAATTATAAATCATGCCTCAAAGGATGTTTGTGAATCAAATGAGAGGTACCATGCATAAAGTGGCTATGGCTGGCACATAGTAAGTGTTCAATAAATATCAGTTACTATTACTATTGTTATATTATGTTTCATAGTAGAGCTTCTCTTAATGACCTTCAATTAACTGATTTACCAGATTAATTCACCACGCTACCCATTCCTTCTGTTAAGCATATAGACTGATGCCCGTGGCCTTCTAAATGTTGTCAACAGCAGATGACGCCTGAGAAGGCCTGCTCCAGCCAGTTGAGGTTTATGCTTAACATAAGTCAAACTGATTTATTCCCAAACCCGATTGTGACAGTTGTAATTGTTATTGGCATTTAGTATTTAATAAATAGTATGTAAACGTATGAAATGTAAGAGCAAGAACACAGAGTTGTTATCTCTGTGGAAATGAAGTTAAATGCTTTGGAACGACAGATGGAAAAATAACATCTGCCAAATTAAGTGACAACACTACAGAAGGTTATGAACAAAATCACAATAAGCTAGATAGCACCACACATAGATTGTTTCATAAGTATATTTAAGATCATTCTACATTTTAAAGAAATGGATGTGAAAATTGCAAAGGAGGCATTTTAGATCTTGTTTATGGGGAAAAAAGATACTAGACAGCTCTAATGCACAGACCGGTATATCAAGAAAACACTCTGGCCCTACATCAAAAGATTGATATTGGAGTTTGTGCATATATTTTTCCAGTTCAAATAAAATGTTTGATATATGAACAGATCATTCCCCCTCCCCTTTAAATGGTGTTTTAAAAAGTAAAAAATACAACACCAAAAGTGAACCCTAAAGTAAACTGTGCACCTGGATTATGATGATGTGTCACATGTGATAGGTACATCAGTTGTAACAAAGGTCCCACTCTAGGGGAGGATGCTGGTAACAGGAAGGCTATGCATGCATGTTGGGGCGGGGGGGGGGGCATGTATGGGGAAATCTCTGTATTTTCCTCTCAATTCTGTTGTGAACCTAAAACTACTCTTTAAAAAAAAAAGTCTAAAAAGAAAAGTAAATGACCATTGCTGGTCCCATCTGAATCAGATAAGAGAGTTTTTACAGCATTATGCAAATACCCTAACTCATTAAGCCCTTTCTTGGAGGGTTCTATACAGACAAGGGAAGCAGGTAAGGACTTGCTTTTGTGATTTACCCACAACCACAGCCAGTCACATAAAAGAGCATTTCCTGTAGTACAGGAGACCCAGGACCAAAAAGTGTGGCATATAGAAGTTCTCGAATGCTGCTCTACTAACTGGCAGCCTCAAAATTATCAAGAGAGTTGTCTAAGAGAACAGAGTCCTAAGACCCATGTCCAGTATTCAGATTTAGTTAAGTCTGGGATAAGACCCAAGAAACTGTGGGGATTTTTTAAGTTTCCTAGATGCTTCTGATGGGCAACCACATTTGAGAAAAATTGATGTTGAGCAGTACTGTCTAATCTATATATAATGCATGACACAAATGTGAGTCACATTTTCTGGTGGCCATATTTTTTTTTTTAAAGATTTTACTTATTCATTTGAGAGAGAGAGAGTGCAAGAGGGGGCGGAGGGGCAAAGACAGAGGGAGAAGCAGACTCCCCGCTGAGCAGGAAGCCCGATCCCAGGACCCCAGGATCATGACAGACTGAGCCACCCAGGTGTCCCAGTAGTCACATTTTAGAATGAATTTTCTAGTAGCCTCATTCAAAAAAGAAAAAAAATAAATAATACGTTTAAATCTCTTAAAAGATTTAAACACTTAAAACATTTTATTTAAATCAATAAGCCCCAGATATTACCATTCCAACATGTAATCAATATAAAAAATTAACAAGATGTTTTACATCCTTTTTATTTCTCCTAAGTGAAGGCCAGTGTGTGTTCTACACTAAGAGCACAACTCCATTTGGACTGACCCCAGTGCGAGTGTTCCACACCCAAACATGGCTACTGGCTGCCATATCAGGAAGAGCAGATACAGAGCATAAAGGGGGAAACTGTCTTAGTAATGTGGGCCATCTTGAAGATGGTACTCTATTTTGATGGCTCACAATTAGAGTGCTTGAAGAAAAGAGGTGATTAGGAAGGTCAAAAAAAGAAAATGAAACAGCATGAAAAATACAGGACGGGGGCACTTGGGTGGCTCAGCTGGTTGAGCGTCTGACTCTTGATTTTGGCTCAGGTCATGATCTCAGGGTTGTGGAATCGAGTCCCATGTGGGCTCGTGCTCAGCGGGGAGTCGACTTGAGATTCTCTCTCTCCTCTCCCTTTGCCCCTCCCCCTACTCTCTCTCTCTTTCTTTCTCTCAAATAAATAATCTTTTAAAAAAGAAAGAAAGAAAAGAAAATACAGGACGAATATGACAGCTAACTCTGGTTCTTGGAAGCTTTATGTCCTGTAAATCAAGGGAGGGCACATAAATATTCAAAAAGAAATAAGTGAAACTGATGTCCGTGTACAAAAGAAGGAAGAAAGGAGAAAGTGCTCAACTAGACAGGAGTGTAAACTGTCTACCATGCAACTCAGTTTTTTTCTTAAGCCCAAAAATAGAATTCTCACAGAGTCCGTGTTCACATTTCAGAAACCTGCGGGACAGTAGAGTATGGAATAGAGATGCCTTTATAGAAAAAGTAAACTGCCCAGTATAAAGCAACTTGTGGAAGCATTTCCAAATGTTTTAAGCTGTGCACACACTTTTTGCATTTATCACGCTATTATGTTAGTGAAAACACATTTTGGAAGCTGAAATAATAAGTCGAACAAAGAACTTAACATAGAACTGATGCACATTATCCTTTGGGAATTCAACTAATTTTTTCTTTTTAAGGATTTCAACAGTAAAGTATTCTAACCAGGAATATCACAGCCCCAAATGCTGTAAATCAAACAAAACATTTGTGAAGGAAAGCTCCTTAATTCCTCACCAAACACTTGTATCAATGAAAAACAATCAGAATAGAACAAATTCAATGTCAGAGGTTAATGGAGATGTGTGACGTATCAGGTTACAGACTTTTATTATACAGTATGTAAAAAAGTTCTACAGGAGCCAGTGTTTCATCTCAGCCTAAAGTTGCACCAAAATTTAAATGTATTTACATCTAACATAGGAAATACATTTTCTCATTTTCCTCCTACCTAATGACTCGGATGGCACAAAATTAGCTTTTGAGGCAGGTATAGAGCATTGATAAAATTGTAATAATTCCATTTAAAAACTTGAATTCTTTAATATGTAGATTCATAAATACATAAAGATGTTGGGAGTGATGCTCCATCTGGGGACACATCTTTTATTCATTCATCCAGGAGGCGCATTGGGTGTTCACTGCTCTGTTAGACTGACTATAATTTTGCCAGGTTAAAAGTGGCATTTTAAAAAGGCAACTCGGGATCTAAACTAGAAATGAGCAGTAACTTGACAACATGAACATTGAGTTTCCATATTCACACACACATGTCACAATGGCTGTATGTTAATGATTTAAAAATTAATAGATTTTTCTGTAACTCCTTTAGGGAGAGATCCAAAAGGTGTTCGAAATCACAGCAATTAACTTTTAGCCAAGTGAACAGATATTCTATTTATTTCTTTGATAGGTTTAATAACTGGCTATTAATTGGCAAGAGTCAATTAATAAATTCCAATCAAAACAATAATCAGTTCAATGAGCAAACATTACACTAAGAAGAAAAGTGTTAATGTAGTAATATGCTGGTGGTTTGTGCTCATTTCTCAGTGGATTAACATTTATTTAGTCATTTAACTAATGATTGCATTTTCAATACACAAAGCCTTGTTAGGTGCTGCACTGAGTTAAGATAATAATAAAAAAAAACAGTAACCTGTTATGTTCAATTCATACTGACAAATACAACCACAGATCAGTGCACACACATAGGAAAAATTGTGCCTATTGATCCCCTGAGAGCCTAGTCACTGCTGTCTCCGAGACAGATGAACATCACATTTTCTCCTGAAAGTCCCTCTACCACTGTAGCATTGGTGTATAAATTGTTTCCCAAATTCTGCATCGTCTCAGGTTTTTTTCCTTCCGTTTATTTGGGGTTCCTCTGGCCACCTACGTGCCCTCTCTCTTTTCCTCCACAGATGTCTTTCCCTTTAGAGCTATTTTGACACAGGTGAACTGGTGATGGCCTGTTAATCTTATTTTACAAATCAGTATCATGCAAGAATTACAGGACATGCTAAATAAATGTAACAATGGAGACATTCAGGCTAGAGGGTGTAGATGTCAAGGAAATAGAAAAAGCGAGCTATTATCATCACCTTTCTGTGAACTTTTGCTTAGCTGGAGCTTAATATTGAGGAAAGGGCATCATCAGTCTGTAAACTTCTTCAGAACGTATCCTAATTCATTTTCCTATCTTTGTGATGATGGGCATGGACTTGGACCAGTTGGTATCAGTCTACTTTATCCTCTATTTGCAAATGTCTAGTGTCAGTCAGTGTAAGTGTTCTCTCTGGGTGTTTTGCATCGAACCTCAGGCTCTTCAGATGTTTTGTATCTGCGCAAACTCCACAGAACAGTCTGTAATCTCCCCAGTCCTCTTTAGCTCCCTAAAATTATTGTTAGAATATCCTGTGTCCTTACATCAGTCCAGGTTCCCATGGGAAATAAATGGCATACTCAGATTGTTTGAGCAGAGTTTAATAAAGAGATTATTTATTTAAAAATAAGCACATTTGGAGAAACAGTAAGGAATAAGATAGGATCCTAGGACTAGCAAGAGCAGAAAGCTGTCACTACCCCTGGAGGGAGTAGGGACAAACCTATGGTCCTATAGGACGGGGGTGAACCAATATGGAGCCCCAGTATCAACACGCCACCCTTACCCCCTTCCCACCCTGCTGGCGCCTCTCCTTGTTGTGGCTAAAGTGAAGGGAATGAGAGAAAAAAAGGAATGGCGGGAGAAAGATCATAGAGATAGCGGAGTCAGACAATGTAGGGCCTTGTATGCTTTTAAGGACTGGCTTTTACTCTGAGTAAGATGATCTAATTTAAGTTTTCAAAGGCTCACTGTGGCTGCTGTTGGGGAGAACAGACTGTTGGGGTCAAGGGTGGAAACAGCGACCCTGGTTAGAAGACGACTGCAGCTATCCAGGTGGGACATAATATTGACATGTCCCAGAATGGAAACAATGAGGGTGGTAAGAGATCACCTCATGTTGACTACATCTTGAAGGTAAAAACAACAGGAGTGGCTGACAGAAGTGAATGTGGAGTGTAAGAGAAAGAGATGACTCCCAAGTTTTTGGCCTGAGCAGTTAAGAGGGTAGAGTTGTGACTTACTACAATGGGGAGGAATCAGGAGTGGAGGGAGTTTTTTGAGGAAAGATGAGAAGCTTGGTTAGAGAAGCCTGTTAGACATCCGAGCAGAGATATCAAGTGAACAGTTGGGTATAAGCTATTTGGAGTTCAGGGGAAAGGTCTGTTAAAAAGATATAAATGTGAAGCCCTCCACAAAAATATGGATGAGACCACCAAGAGAATAAGTGTGGATAGAGAAGAGATCCACAGAATGAAACCTCTGTTCTCCAATTTTTAGGTCAGAGATGGAATGAAGAATTGGTAATGTAGACCAAGAAGGAGAAGTCAATAAAGCAACCAAAAACAGAAGACAAGTAAAAGAAGTGTTTCACAGAGGAGGGAGTGATCCACTCTCAGATGCTACCCAGAAGTCAAGGACTGAGGGGCACCTGGGTGGCTCAGTTGGTTAAGCATCTGCCTTCGGCTCAGGTCATGATCCCAGAGTCCTGGGATGGAGCCCCACATCAGGCTCCCTACTCAGCGGGGAGCCTGCTTCTCCCTCTCATTCTGCCTGCAGCTCACCCTGCTTGAGCCCTCTGTCAAATAAATAAAATCTTAAAAAAAAAAAGAAAGAAAGAAAAGGACTGAGGAGTGAACATTAAATTTAACATGTAATTCCCTGGTGACCCTGAGAAGAGAGGTTTCAGGGGAATTTTTAGTAAATACTGGTTGGAGTAGGTTTCGAGATGAACTGGAAGGAGAACTGAAAACAGGGATGATAGAAAATCCTTTGGATAGTTTTGTTCTGAATGGGAATTGAGAAATGGGGACAGTAGTTAGAGGGGATGTGGGATCATATACTTTGCCCATTCACTCTGTCTCTCTCCTGGATGTCTCCTCTCACCTCAAATTTCCATCACCTCCTCCCTCACCTTGATTCTGGCTGGTGACCTTCCTTCTTTATTTCACTGAGAGAAAACAGAAATAATCAGAGAGGAACGTCCACTTGCAACCACAATTTCTAACCGCCAGTCTGCAACATGAACCCAGTTGGTTTGGTTGCACGCTTTTCTGCAATGGTGTTCAGCTATGTGGGTGTAGGAATGGACGAGGTTCACTCATATTGTATTAACCAGTATTGTATTAACAGTATTGTAATAACCAGGGGTGGGTTTTGATATGTGAGGATGATGAAGGGTGCAGGGACAAGGACAGAACACGAGCACTGGGTGTTATACACAGCTAATGAATCGTTGAACACTACATCAAAAACTAATGCTGGCTAAAACTAGTATGTTGGCTAACTGAACATAATAATAAAAAAAAGAAAAAAAGAAAATTAAAAAATAATAATAATTATAAAATTGTAACTGTGATCCATTCCATTCTTTATGGCTCCTGAGAGCGTAAGAACTGTCATATTGTCAAAGCCTGGACCCTGCTAGTTCAATAGAACTGCTCAATCTTGGCAGAAATATGCCAAGATGGCGACAGCTCACATTAGTTCTAAAGTTCAGAGATTTGCTCACAACATGCAGCTTCCTTTAACTCTTTTACAATTGCCTCTACACTTATTCAAACCTACTCTTTTCAGCCCATATCACACTTGAAATAACATGGTATCTATTCAATATGTAAAGTAGCTATTTCATGTAACTCTTTCATAGATTAGCCTAAATTATAATGGTGAAAAGAATGTGTTTGTTTAGGGATGCCTGGGTGGCTCAGTCAGTTAATCATCTGCCTTCGGCTTAGGTCATGATCCCAGGGTCCTGGGATTGAGCCCCACATCAGGCTTCTTGCTCAGTGGGGAGTCTGCTTCTCCCTCGGCCTGCTGCAGCCCCTACTTGTGCTCTCTCTCTCTCCCTGTCTAATAATTAAAAAAAAAAAAAAAAGAGTGGGTTTGTTCAGTCTGTACCACACATGACTCCTGTCATGGAATTCAATTATCTTTCTAGAATGAAGAGCCTCCATTTTAGCCTAGTCATGTTTGGCAGTGATACCCCCAATACACAAAATATGACCACAGTTCATATTCATATGCTCATTTTTCACGTACCTTTTATTTTTTTTTGAAGATTTTATTTATTTATTTGACAGAGAGAGAGAGACAGCTAGAGAGGGAACACAAGCAGGGGGAGTGGGAGAGGGAGAAGCAGGCTTCCCGCTGAGCAGGGAGCCCGATGTGGGGCTCGATCCCAGGACCGCGGGATCATGACCTGAGCCGAAGGCAGACGCTTAACGACTGAGCCACCTAGGCGCCCTTTCAAGTACCTTTTAAACAAAACATCACATTAGGCATTGGGGAAAGCATATAAGAAGAATGCTTCCTACCTTCAAGAAAGTCTTAACCAAGTATAAAAGTGTAAGCTAGTGTGGGTGGTGTAAATAAGGGTTCAGAGCAGGTAAGAGAAGACGGGAAGAAGAAGGTAGGATAAGGGACAAGATTATCTGACCTCATTGTTCAAAAACCTAAACTGTCCTTGAAAGAACACACAGAAGACCCAACATCAAAGAGATTTCAAGGCAGGAGGCTTAGATTTTAGAAATATTTAAGTTTGTTTTGTTCCCTAGGTAACAAAAAAAAGTTCGACACCAATAAAGAGTAACGCACTGTGTGAAACATCCAGTATGTTAAGTAGTATGCAGAAATGAATGTCCTGTTTGACAAACGCTGTTCAGAGTAATGGCTCCACAAAGCCACAAACAATACTCTTAACACGCATGCTGTCTACGGGGGCACAAAGCCAGAGTTGAGAGCTGAAGTCAAGAGCAGGGATCTGAAGAGACATAAACTCCCATTGGGCACAACAGTTTTCTATAATCTTTCTAAATAATCTTTAGACCAGCTTCCATGAACCCCTTAGGACTGGGACCCTAATAAAGTCCATGGCCTTCGAAAGCTATTTATAAAACTTTTCTGAGAAGGTTACACAAATATATTGTCTCAAGCACTGTGTAACTAAAAGTTATAAACTTATTCCTTAAGGGATATCCAAGTTTTTAACAGATTTTAAAACTATCTTTATATAGCCTAGGGCTTTGCAAAGAAAAAAGTAATCTAATTGTATTGTGTGTGTGTGTGTGCATATATATATATATATAATTTGCTGTGATAATTCTGTATCATCATAATACTAACCACCACCATTTATGTTCTGAACACTGGGCTAAGCACTTCACACATATTATCTCAGTTAATTTTCATTTTAAAAAAGCTATAAGACATTATTAGTATTCCTCATTTAGAGAAAAAGAATTAGGGTTTATATAAGCCAAATGACTTCTCTAGGGTCTCACAATGACTAATAGGCAAAGCCAGGATTCATACCCAAGCCAGTGTGGGCTGAAATAACTAGTACGTGAACACACACACACACACACAAACACACACACTGGAGGTCATTGTGTTCCCTTGAGTTCTCATTTTCAAATTGGTTATGAACACCATATCAACTTATACTATTCAGTCTGATGCCCAGTGGTTGGTCCTACCAACACACCGAAAACCTCTGTCAAGTCTCATTTTAAAGTCCTTAGTATGTCAAAAAGGATGGAAATTAGCAGTATCTTTGTTCACAGTTATTTAATGAGGAGACACCGGACATTGAAAAAGAAAAGTGGTACATGTTTTAAGGTTAACTATTCCCTTCCTGCTACATATGGAGGCAAGGATAAACCTCTTACTGAGTTATGATTAAACATCTATGGTTTTCATTTATTCACACTCAAGCCATTATTTCTGATAGAGTAACCCTGTCAGTGAGATAAGCCAAGTGGTAGACTCAATTTCAAGTTCACCTTTGACTCTCTAGTCAACCTATAAATGCTATGTTTATGTACTTGTTAACCTCGGATTTTAATGGAAAGAGAGTTAGCATATTAATAAAATGTTCTGTTTAGTACACACAATCCCAATTTATGCAATTGTGGAAGGGTTGCTTTCTAAAAACAAAAAAACAAAACAAACAAAACAAGCATTGCCTGAAGCAGACTCTATGCAGACATGAGGAGATTAAAGCTCATAGGTTAGTGAAAATGAGCAACAGAAATCCATACATTAAAGGTAGAGTTTTTGAAAATATCTCCTAAATAAGACTCCTAAGTATATAGAATTTTTTAATTTTTTTAGAGAGGGAGCAATAGAGAGTACTAGCAGGGGGAGGGGCAGAAGGAGAGGGAGAAAGAGAATGCCAAGCAGGCTCCCCGCTCGGCATGGACCCAGCGAGGGGCTCAATCTCACGACCCTGAGATCATGACCAGAGCCAAAATTAAGAGTCAGGTGCTCAACTGACAGAGCCACCCAAGTGCCCCTAAGTATATAGAATTTTAAAATGAAGGTTAAGGCTGGAATGCAACTCTCCAATTTTGAACGATCCATTGAATCTTTTCTTTCCTAACCAAAGACCTACCATAGGTAGCAAAAACCCTTTTCTACTGGCCTTCATTTTCTCTTCTTTTTTCATAAAGCCAATAAACTTTGATTCTCCAGGTACTCTTCCAACAGCTGCTTAAAATTCCTGCAGGGAAGCTAAGAAAGAATATTCCAAGTTCGTTACACAAAGAACGTATGTAAATTTATTTACAAATACATATCATTTTAAGTATGTCAGTAAAACATATCCAGGTTGCACATTACATGTTTGTATTTCTTGAAGTTGCCTCCTCCAAGAGAGGTACCAAACCGAATACTGAAAAGAAGGTGAGGTCTTGAGACCTGGAGGCCCATGGGTTTATCAATCTAATAGCTTCTCTCCTCCACTGACATTGTCACAAAACAGACAGTTCTGGTGCATGTATGTATTTTTATGGATCTGAGATCCAGCTTCCTTGTCCATTATTATTAAAGTCTATTTAGAAATTTGAGAAGAAATAAGGAAGATAAGTGTTTAGTGTTCTTAGAAAATTACTTCTCCATAAAAAAAAAGAAACAAAACAAAAAAACAGATTAAAAATCCCACAGCTGTAGAGCCAAGTTCTTTGTTAGGCTTGTACAGCTTTCTAAATCCCATAAAAATCTCAACATCTGACCCATTTCATTTTTACAAAGGAAGGGACTATTACCCTGGAAAATATGCGTAAAAATCTGCAGCATTCAGAGGCATTAAACAGTTTTATTTCACATTTGTTTCCTATGTTTCCTGCTTGATAGACACACTGTAGCACCTGCTGCTATAACTCTACTCTCCATCGGCCCCCAACCTTCTGTTTTCAGAAGGGATCAGTAGAAACCTCTTCTCGAACGTCTGAAGTCATGCTGCCATCTCCTGTTCACTGTGCAGAATGTAATGAAATCACCTTCCAAAGGCTAGCAAAGGCATGCAAAGGACAAAACCGACCAACTGGAGAAGGCTGGCTCTTTCATAGATTTCCTCAGCCAGCAGATGAAAACCGCTTTCATTCCAAGTGGCAATGTCATAATAATCTTGCTTTAAATGTAATATGTTTTAGATAGAAGTTACTGTAGAGAAGTTGGGGAGTTTTCATCTAAACATTAAATCGGTAGTTCTGATTTTTCTAAATATCACTTCCACATGACCTAAATTTCGATTCTCTATTTTTTCAATGTAAACATGAATAAAGCATTTTAAAACATTAAAAATAACAACCATGTACGTTGAATTTTATTATTAGCTAGAGTGTTCTCAGGAAATTAATTTCTCTCAATGATTCCAAACTTAGAAGCAGTGACACAGAAGACAGTAGGTGGAAGACAAGTTAACATTGACAAAAATTACAGTTTTATCTTGGAATTTTACCAAACTACAGAGACAGGTAAGTAAATAAACTTTTCAAATTTTCTTTTCTTTTTTCTTTAATTTTTTTAAAATATTTTATTTATTTATTTGTCAGGAAGAGAGAGAGAGAGCACAAGCAAGGGGAGCGGCAGGCAGAGGGAGAAGCAGGCTCCCTACTGAGCAAGGAGCTTGATGTGGGACTAGATCCCAGGACCCTGGGATCATGACCTGAGCCGAAGGCAGATGCTTAATCGACTGAAACACCCAGACGTCCCACAAATTTTCTTTTCATCACTAATTTTTAGAATCTGAAAACACACCCACCAGGGAGTTCCATATTTTCTAAAACTATTTTTTTTCTTTTGCTCTTGTTATTGCCATAAACCATTAACACTGATGTGTTATGCAATTGTCTCCCCAGATTTGTGTGGATAGGAACTGCATTCTGGGCTAGGATAAGAATCCAAGTCTCATTCATAATTTAAAGAGATTATTAGGAGGTAGGCTCTTCTCTACAAACATTAGCAACATTCTGCCAACAGTATATCAGAAAAATGGACACCTAATCCAGGACCATTTTTAAAAGGAAAAGTCCAAGACACCTGGGTGGCTCAGTCAGTTAAGTGTCTGCCTTTGGCTCAGGTCATGGTCCCAGGGTCCTGGGATCGAGTCCTGCATCAGGCTCCCTGCTCAGCGGGGAGTCTGCTTCTCTCTCTACCCCTCCCCACTGCTCATGTTCTCTCTCTCTCTCTCTCAAATAAATACAATCTTTAAAAAAAATAAGAATAAAAGTCCAATTCTCCTACCAATCAATTATAGATGGCAATGCTCCTCCTTTAAGGTTATTTATAACTGCTTCTGCAAATTAAGACTAATACATTTTTTTTTCCAGGTTTGTTTGTTTTTTATGTTTAATGGAAAGGCAAAGCCACTAGCTGTAACCTTTTGTAAAACACATCCTCAGTATTCACTTTGAGACAGGTTTTCTTCAAATCACTGTTTTCTGGACAAGTAGCTCCCCTTATCTTTGTCTTTTTGTTTTTTAAAGACACATCTTTCGGGACACCTGGGTGGCTTAGTTGGTTAAGCGTCTGCCTTCGGCTCAGGTCATGATCCCAGGGTCTTGGGATCAAGCCCCGCGTCGGGCTCCTTGCTCAGCGGGAAGTCTGCTTCTCTTTCTGCCTGCTGCTCCCCCTGCTTGTGCTCTCTCTCTCTCTCTCTGACAAATAAAAAATCTTAAAAAAAAAAAATAAAGACACATCTTTGAACCTATTAGTTCACCTGTGTACTGAGGGCCCCACAAAGGTCTCTGTTGTAGATCTCTAATTCAGGAGACATCACTACTCTGTATCATGTTGTTGGCCTGGATAATATGGAACAAGTGCAGATCAGGAAAATACTGAATAGCCAAATTCCAAGTGCTGAACATTGCAAAAGGATGGCCTGTGGAAGCTTATGCATGTACATTTTAGTCTTGTATAAACACTCTTCCACATCTGTACATTCCTCTTGTGGGAGCCAACTAAATTGCCATCATTAACTTTTTTCAGGCTCTAAAAAGTGTTTACGGACTCATAGTATGTCTGTGGTTCTCATCACTGATATTTTTCACTTACACACATCAATTTACAAATACAATCCTTCTACATATATTAAGTACCGAATATTTTAATCTTCAACAAACTGACAAATCCTATAATCTCTCGGTTTATTCACACAGCCAAAGGCTTCTTGGGGCATGTTCTGGGATTTGGGACTCTGTCTTCTCAGCTGGAAAATGAGGGAATCAAACAAGACCATTTCTCAGGTCCTTCCATCTTAAAAATTTGGATTCTAACTGCACGTAGAGTCTACAGTGGGAAAAATTTTGTCGCTTCAGGCCTGAACTCCAGACCCAATTCTTTCTGCGCAAGAGAGAGCAACTTCTCCAGAAATATAGGGAGAAAGTAGCAAGGTCACATTTTGGTCAGCCCACAGTTACTTCAAAGACATAACACAACCAGAGGCAAGGTAACTACTGACTGTCAGAAAATAATTTACCACAATTGCTATGATTACTTTAGATGACAGTATTAAAGAATATCACTTGCATCATTGTGTAGAATACTAAAATTCCCTAAATTTGTATCATTTAGCAATAAGGTTACTTTAGGAGGTGATCATGATAGGTATAATAGAAAAAAAAATGTTCACTAAATGATTAAGTCTAAGATAGAGCCTAGAATTATGTAAGAGCCCCTTCCTGGTAGACCCTCTTCAAAGGACTCAAATCAGACATGAAGCAATTTGGGGATTTCCTACAATGACAAAATGATAGAATAAAATAAAGGTCTGTTATTTCTTTGCACAGTTGTTTGACTCTCATTATCAAGGTATCAAGGCAATAATCAAAGATTCAGAATTAGAAGGCTAAAAGGCACAGTTTACATACCCACATACTCAATTTTGTTTTGATTCCATGTTATTTGTATGTTGGGAGGATTTTGCTTGGTTATTTGTGTTCCAGTTTAGTTAAAGCAATATAAATGTTATTAAATATATTTTTTACTTGAATAAGAGTTTGCTTCTTTCCCAAACTGGCTGTTAATCTCCAAAATTCAATGCCTTACGAGGAAGATAGAGTTAACCTATATACGTAGGATATAACTTTTTATTTTGCTGCTCAGAGAAAAATTTTTAGCACACAAGCACAAGTCTGGGGACTGGCAATGATTATGAGCACTTTCATTTCAATAAAACACCACTGCAGTTGAGACTGTGATCACCAGGGAAAACAACTACCTGAGTTCTAGCCAACGCAAGAAAGGTGGAACTGGTCAGCTGATCTGCAACTCATTTATACGCAGTTTCAACTAATGATTTATAACATTAAGTGATAGCTGACCTTCCAAAATCAAAGGCAAATGTTGATACTCATTTTTTTAACTGAGGAAAATAATGTGTGGAGTAAATTCTTTCTACTAATTTATATATAAATTATACATAAACATACACTTCTCTCCCTCTCCCTCCCTCCCTGCCTTCCTCCTCTCCCTCCTTCGTCTCCTCCTTCTTCCTCTTCTTCTTCTCCTTCCCCCTCCTCCTCTTTCTTCTTCTCCTTCCCTTTCTTCTTCTCCTTTTCCTCCCCCTCCTCCTTCTTCTTCTTGTCTGTCTCCCTACCTCCTTATTCCCTCTGTCTAGGAGGAAGAATTTCCTCTGCCCTTCAAGGTCCTTTCAGCTGGACTAAGAATCAAATTAAACAAAATCAGGTTAACAAGAGAAAATAAATTTTCATTTCATATGTACAGGGAATCCACACAGACATGGAAATTCCAAAGACAGGCAAAATGAGGTATATACGTCATTCCGAACTTAAAGAAAAGGGTGTAGGGGTCTGGGACTTCAAAGGGATGGGATGCAATTCAAAAGAAAATGAAAAAGAGTGAATGTTTGGTAAACAAATGTTTGTTGGGCCACTCAGAAACAATGGGACACCAAGGACCCTGATCAAACAGGTCTTGCTAGGCTCCCCCCTGTCTACTACACCTAGTTCCCATTATAATGTAGTTATCTGTGGTGATAGCTCTCTTTCTGGAACAAGTCCTCCATCTAGATTCTTTTTAGGGGCACCAGGGTGGCTCAGTTGGTTGCCCGTCAGACTCTTGGTTTTAGCTCAGGTCATGATCTTGCAGTCGTGGGATCAAACCCTGCATGGGGCTCATGCTCAGTGCAGAGTCTGCTTCAGATTCTTTCTCCATCTCCCTCCCACTCTACCCATCCCTGCTCATGCTTGCTCTTTCTCCCCCTCTCTCTAAAATGAATAAAATTTTTTTAAAAAAATGAATACATTCTTTTTAGACAATTGTGGAGGAAGTTAAGAACTTTTCCTGAATCTACTAGGTTTTGATTAACTTTAACTCAAAAATAATCTTCATGCCAAAGTGTCCCATGTTGGGGCAGTCTGCCCTTGGTCCCCACAACTCCCTCTCCCATTTTCTATATCTTTTCCCCCATTCCTCCCCCTCCTTCCTCTTCTTCTCTAACCCCCAGGCCCCAGAAATAAAAGCTTGCTTTTAAAACGTCACCTTTATTTGCCACAAATGAACTGAACACTTACTTCCAAATTGTCATGACTAGAAAGTCCTGGGACTCATTGTTCAGACAAGTTTCTGCTTCATTAAAGGAACCGTTGCCCATTGTTCTCAAGTCATGACAGGAGAAATGCACTCAGTGGTTTTACTAGAAGACCAACTCATTTCTTACCTGTTTGATTTTTACTGCCACCCAACACGATAGTTGCAGGCTGCCACTGACCATTAGCCACATCTACATCTGTCCTGCATTCTACCCAGTGCTGCAGATGGCTGCCACACTCCCTGGAATGCTTTGAATGAGCCAGCCTCCCATGACAACAGTAGGCCACAATCAAGGTCCTAACAAGGAGGATCTTTATGCCTTGATCACAATTACTTAAAAATCTGAAAGATTTACTATACATTGATTCCTCTCCATACAGGATTCCCAATTCTGCTTCTGCATGGTTCACATTATGCATGTTATCATTTCCATGCTTTAAAGTTTCTAGATTCTTTACATGAAAGAAATTTAGAATACAAAATTTTGAACTGGATATCAAAATGCAGCTGGTGGCGTGGTTGGGAGTATAGTGAGCATAGCTGCCTTCCAAAATGCAGCTTGTGGGTGGGGGTAGAAAAGGTTATTTCTTCTTTAAAATCATACATGTGGTCCCTCCTGAAATAACAGCATAACTGCATCATTTTATAAACCACGAGTGGGTAAGCACCCCCAGCAAGACACAACATGCACCCACTTAGCAAAACATCTGCTGACCCCTGGAACTCACCAAGTATATTCGAGCATCAAATCCAAAAGCGAAGACAGGGCTTTTAATTTGTAGCCTTTTGTATGTTAATATTTTATTTTCCCCTTATGAATATCATATTTATTTCTTTATGTGCATTTTGTTCCTTTTAATCTGGTGGCAGCACTGTGAAATATCACAGGCCTTTCACTCAGTATTTCGCTAACAAGCCAACCAGGTACAAACAGGATTTTTATATCCATTTGTAAATTTTAGTTGGGGGCAGTTGAGAGAAGGAAAAATAAAAAGACAAATACTACATTTGTGTAAGGTTTAATTCACATCACTTGTATAATACTGTGCTGTTGGCATGTGTCTTAATAAATAGGCTTCAAAAAGAAATTATTGCAATGTAAAAATAGTTTCACTGAATTCATGTGCTTTTTACTGTTCCCAGGTCTCAAAGTGGCTTTTAAAATGATTTTTCAGACTCTTAGAGCTCTGTACCCCATATTGTGATAGGATACATTTCTCTGCCCTGCTCCCTAGAGTGGAGCTGGAGTGAAGGGAGGCTGAGAGAGCTTGGCACCATTCTAGTCTAAAAGAGGCCCAGCTTGAGAGATTCACTGTTGTTGCCAGAAAAAAAAGGAACATGAGAGATTGAAGTGTCAAAAGAAGCTGGGGAGTTTAAGCCTGAGAAGAAAACCCACAAATTAACTAGCTAACTTACCAGATAGATAGGCAGGTCAACTCTGTTTATCCAACAGAAAATCTCTTGAGTGCCTACCACACCAAGCACTATACAAGGCACTGGAAACACTGCATGGAACAAAGTCAATGCTTCCACGGAGTTACAGTGTGGACTGTAATCTCCAAAATACACGTTACCTTGATACACTCCAAATTATGCCCATTCTCCAAAATTGGCCTGCTCTGAAATCTTCTGGCCTTCAGGTAGCTCTAGACAAATCTCAGTGTAGAGGAAGAGAAGGAGTCTAACAGAAGCATACAATTATGGACCCAAACCTTTTTCTCTAGGAATGTGTTGCAGAGTTTCAATGTCTTACTAAACTCAGTTTAGTTGTATATAGAATAACCACAGTCACCTCTACTGACAGCCTCCTGGCACATAATGAAACCACCTCACCAGCTTGGGATCATGGATTCGACAATATCGGGGGGGGGGGGGGGAAATGCAGCTAGAAGTAGTAAACTAAAGCCCAATAATCTTACTTCCGGGTGGGAGGAGAAGCTTTTCCTACGGGGAGCCTGCTGTAGTTAGTGCTGCTTCACGAATCTGCATGGCATCCTTGCGCAGCGGCCACGCTAATCTTTTCTGCATTGCTCCAATTTTAGTGTATGTGCTGTGGGAGGGAGAACTGTATTAGTGCTTGTTTTTGGATAGGTCCCTCACCAGGTACCAGCTTCTTACTGCCCTCTGCTGGTTAAATCTGAGTTCAGCCTTTTTTTTTATTTTTATTTTTTAAGATTTTATTTATTAGAGAGATAGCGAGAGCAGGAACACAAGCACACAAGCAGGGGGAGTGGGAGAGGGAGAAGCAGGCTTCCCGCCAAGCAGGGAGCCCATGAGGGGCTCAATCCCAGGAGCCTGGGATCATGACCTGAGCTGAAGGCAGACGCTTAACTGAGCCACCCAGGCGCCCCAACCAACTGCTATTTTAGTAGACAAGTAAATAAATGCACTTGTTCACAAAACATTATTTTTTTTTAATTTTTATATTAGTAGTACTTAATATTAACCCAAAGAGAGCCCTATACCATTATCTCGTTTCTTTAAATATGTTTTCTTACTACAAAAGCAATACATGTTGAAGAAAAAATAAGCAAAAGGTAAACCAAAAAACCCACCTTTTCAGAAACCACTAAAACCTTGATGTATATCCTTTTTTTTTTTTTTTTACAAAATATGGTCCTATTGTACATTTTGAATATTGCTTTAAAAGTATATGAACAAATGTCCTTCATATTGTCCGTTTTTTAGGCACCATAATATCCCATTATGTAATAGTACATTTTAATCATTCTCCTACTTTAATGCCAAAAAAAGTATATTCTCATAGCCCTGTGATATACTAATAGCTATAATCACGCTTTCCCTTGCAATCCGTCAATAAATGTGTGCTCTTAACTAAGGGCATTCTGAATTGATGCTGTACAATTTTTTTTTCCTTTATCATCAAAAACTGAGTAGTTAACAGAACCTCTTGGATTGGCAGGGCCACGGGATGATCACCAGTGTCTCCACCTTCACATATTTCACAACCCAGTTTAGTTCATAAAGAGACTTGAGATTTTCTACCTATAGAAGTGCTTCTCTCTCTCTCCTCTTCGGCACTTTCCCTGTCCAAAGCTAATTTGCTGCAGAAACCAATTTAGGAATGCAGTGATGATGGTGACTATGGAGTCACAGAACAAAAGCAGAGGCATACTCTTAAGGAATGCTTCATGCAAACCAGGAAAAAGCTGAGAAAATTGCCCCTTTTGTGTAAAGAATCCTCAGGATCACCTTCCTCCCTCATTTCTAAGCCTTTCCAAGCAAAAGCCAGATTGTAATGCAACCTCAATCAGCAGACTGTGGTTAGGTAGTGCAGGGTTTAGATAAACAGTTGACTGAAACACCTTGCTGGTGATAAAGCAGTTTGAATTTAGGTGTGCTTGTGCTACTTGAAGCATAAGCCTGTTTTTTTAAAAGGACGCAAAACTTTTCCCCCCTGGGGAATGAACATCAATCTGCATCCTTCTGGACACTCTGATGCATTAATATGTAGCCCAAGTCCCAAATGCCTTACCACTCTCTGGAAGATTAATCTTCAACTTTGACCTCCATCACCCCTCTGCCCCCAGCACCTGGCAACCAGCAATGAGTCACACTTCACCCAATAGGTTCTCTGAGAGAGCCTGGCAGCCACCATCTTGGACACCTCCTCAGCCAGGCCATGATGCCTCCATTGCCCTTGTCGGAACTTAACTGCCTGAAAGTTCTGGCTTGTGGATTGAGCTTTCGGAGGACTGGGAAGACAACGCTTTAGCCCTCTCAGCCCGTCCTATCATCCGCATGGAGTGATGAAAGCTGTGATCCTATTTCCCTTCCTTGGCTAAATATCCTCACCTTCCTTCTCTGTGGGTCTCAGGAGTACATCAAGAGGCATTAAAAGCTTATTTGAACATATCCCTTGAACCAGCTAAAACTCTGCCTACACAATGGCTCCGTTGCCTCTATAACCCAGTTAAAAATGAACGAATTCCTGTTTTTAAAAGACACCAACTTAATACACCCGTCATTATTCCACTATGGATGTCCTGGGTTTTTTTTTTTAAAAGCATTTAAAGTGGCTTACCAAAAACACATGTATCAGAAATTTTAATAAAACCAGGACCAAGCAAAAATTTACAAAGTAATAATAGAGTTAAGGACAAAGAAAACGGAGTATTTGGCTTGGAGGCTTCTTACAGCCAAAGTGAACAGGAATGCCCAAGTCTCACTGACCATAGGAGCAAGAGAACAGTATAGTGCTTGGCTCAGGTATGTTTGAGTCCATGAGGGAAGTCCTCAATGAGTGCACACAGCAACTGGTTTCACAAAACTATCATTTACCCAGTAAAAAAGGACACCTGCTTCGGCCTTAGCACTTTAGCATGGATGAGCTGCCTTGTGAATCCCATATAAGCTATACAGACAAATCACAATCTTAAGGTTGAAGTTACATTCGAACTGGGTTTTGAAAGATAAGTAGACTGCCAGAGAAAATGGCAGTTCAGGCAGAATGAGCTCAGAGAGCTACCATGAAAGCAGCGTGGATGCTAAGTCAAAGTGAGCAGTCACTCAACAGCGTTAGTTGAGCAGCTACTGCAGTCAACGAAGTCTGTGATGGCTATACAACATAAAGAGGCAGGAGCAGAGGACACCTGGCGTCTCTGTCTTGAAAATTGGTAAATGCTTGGTGCAAAGCCTGATACACTACTCAGTAACTACTTACTTCTGACCACATTTTATGATCAAGTTCAGTTTGAGGTATACAAAAGTTGAGGTACAAGTGAGTGTTCACAGAGTGCTCCCTAGTGCACACCATTTGTCTAGAATGGACCAAAACTAAAACAGGAACTCAGATTTAGAAAAAAGGAATCCAGGGCAGAAGCTATAGGAAAGGTCCCAGGAAGGCTGCACAGAAGTAAATAGGGCCACAGCAGAACTGTAGTTCTAGTGGAAAGGGATAAGGGACCAAAGAGAAGTGTGGCATAGTGTTCAAGTATGGACAGAAGTTATTCTAAAAAATTCAAGAGGGTAAGAGAAAAAGGCTGTGAAGCTATTGAATTTGACCATAAAGGTCTTGGTGACCACACTGACATTTAAGAGGACAAAAGCCAAAATAACAGCAAATGAGGATAGAAACCATCTTGAGTAGTATTTTGAGGAACAGCCACAGCAATGAGTAGGCTTTCCACCTGAGGGGTCAGTGGATATGCAAATACCAAAAAATACCCAATGCTATCTAAGTCAAGGTGGAAGGTTAATATTCAGTTCGGCTTTCCCAAAACACTAATCTCCAAAGAAGCCTGAGTGAAAAAATGGAAATGCAGTGTTGTACTCCGCCATCCTCCCTAGCACGAGCTACAGAATTCCCAAACTGTCAAACCTAAGACAATGTTAGAAAAGAGGGTCTTGGCTACTGCATCAACAGCTCAAACAGTGCCAAATACACTAAGACTCAACTGTTTGCTTCATAGATGTTGATATAAACCAGATTTCAAAGCAAATAGAAGTCCTTTCCTTAGAAATGCCAGATAGCTTGGGTTTACATTTAATGGTAGCAGATGGACCCCAGGGTACACTATCTAAGGACACTATCCTTAAGGCTTTATGAACTACATTAGCTTTAGGGCTTTTGAGGCCATTCACTCCACAGTAGGTACCATGCAGAAAACAAGCAGCCTGTAGTGATACTAGAGGTTGCTACATTATCTAAAAGGTTGCTACATTACCTAAAGGCAAGCTTTAGAAAAGGCTTAAACCTATAAATTCCCTACAAAAAAAAAAAAAAATACAAGTGAGCATTCAAAACCAGATCTGGCTCCCATTTAGCTTCATGTGCCCCCATAACTATACAGCAGTACTAGGAAACTAGGTAGAGAAATTCAAAGTATCCCCTAGCTCCAGCAATTTAGCAAGGATTTGGACTGTAACATTTCCATTAATCCTAATTCATGCTTGCACCAACTTGGCCCAGGCCTGAAATACATGGGTCATCACTGACTCTCCCTATGGAGATTGAGACGAGTATACTGAAGCATATCCTGCTTCCGCACTTAACACTTAAGTAACACCAAGGGTTAACAAAAGCCACGGACACGCTGACCTTTTCCAGTGGGTACATCCATATGCACTTCTGGACATCCTGTGTGTCCCACAGCCTAAATCCAAACCTGACCACCTTTGTACTTTTATCAACTTGTTCAGCTTTTTCAACCTGCCATCAAGCTGCAGGATTACAAAGTTAACACCCACACCATGACTAGCCTTGGCCCATTTCTCCAGGTCCTAGGGCTGTCTAGTCTTCATTGTGACCAATAGCACACGTAAGAAATGCTGGCTGTCAATCACTATAAGGCTATCCTTACTTAGGTCATCCTGTTTTCAGTTGCTAACACTTTAGTCACTGACCCGTTAGAGTAGGCTTTCATTTAGAAACCAGGAGGAGACAAATAGGTTTCCAGTTATTTTGCTAATTCTACAATGATTATCTTTTCTCTGTTGCTAACAGGGACCTTATTCTATTGCTCCAAATTAAAAAAAAAAAAAAAAACCAGGTGTGGAACAAGAACCAAGTTTATTTGTTCATTTCTTGCACTTGAAGTATTCCTCGATGACATCCTTTGCCTGAGACTCTTTGCCATAGTCCTAAAAAATAATTTAAAAAGATTTTAAATTAACATTTACAAACTCTACCAAGTTGTTAGCACTAGTTATATTGAAGCTTTACAAAATTACTTGTCTTATGAAAATGTTTCCTTCATTAAAATTTCTTATAGCCATTTTCAGGGACCTTAAGGACTTCCAGGTCTTTAAGGCTCGTAACATGGCATTCCTATTGCCAGCGTTTTCTCAATTTCTGCAGAAACACATTCAAGTAAGCAGACTAATTGGCTGGCTTAATTACAGCCTATTTTCCTCTACTCAAAGGCAGAAAAGGAGATTTTCAAATGTTGAAAATCACCCATTTCTTAGGACATTCCCAACTTTCTGAAAAATTAGAATTCTGCACAGAATTATGCAGCTCCCAACACAACTTTCATCCCAGAAATAAATACTGACTTACCTTAACCACAACACAACTGCAACCAACCACTTTACGGGGTTTTCCCTCTCTGTCAATTTTACAGAGGCCTACCCATTCCCCTAGTTTCTTGTTGTCATCAACCTATTGAGATGAATTAAGAAAAAAAGAAAGAAAATCACCACATAAGCAAACATTAATGCTACCGCTACTGACAATAAATCAGACCCAAAAGGTAGCTGTAGTCAGATAGGGTGACATGGCAGTTTCCTCACGGCAATTCAGTAGAGGGAGCCAGTTGTCATCATGTACAGCCCCAAGATCACCTAAAAGCACTCTACCTCACCTCTGTTCTACACCAACACCAAAATTAGCAATTAATTCTGCAGGAATAGAACATTTCCGTTACTAGCTTTACAGTCCAAGATAACAAGTCTAGGTGATGTTTTTCACACCACCAGAAAGCAAAATTTACTGATCTTTACAAAATTTACTGATCAGATAAAACAGCATTAATCAAGACATAACCCTAACTGGCTCAATTTTCATTAAGCTAAAGCATCTCTTAATTCAGATAAATAGGTAACTTACCTTGATTAGGTTGATTTGGTGTTCAGCACAAAGGGCCTCCACCAACTTGACATACATAGGCTCATCACAGTTGGATGCAAGCACACAAAGATGGGCCTGGCGCCTGAAACGCAAAATCCAGTATAAGCTAAAACTCAGGTCTGAATCTACTACTCTCGGAACTTTTACAAGGTATTTATCTTTGCAATCACTGGCAAAACACAAGCAACACCCCACTGGAGAATACATTGCTTCAGTTTGAGGAACCTGTTAAAGAGCATAGATCCATTCATCGACAAAATCAAGCCTCCAGTAACTCCCCAAAATACTGAATTTATATAGAATTAGTTACCAATTTGTGGGCAAAGCAGTATGATGCTTTCTTGCAAGCCACTTAAAACACGTTTACAAGCTATCGTGTGAAACACAAACTACCACTGTTAAGAGTTGTTACCCAGAAATTAGTATTGCAGCACTGTCATTGCACAAATAGTTCAGGGACACGTCAGGACCTGAAAGATTTCCAACAAGAGCGCTATTCCCGGTGGATTCAAGTGGCTAGTCTACACCAAAGTGAGTTAAATGAACTTAAATTTACTGTCTAACAAATTCTTAAAGTGCACTAAAATTCAGCTTAAATAGTTAACACATAATACAGCCAGCCCAAGAACTAAACGGATGTATTTACAAATGCTCCATATTTTTTATTTTTACAGCTACTACTTTCTCATTTGAAAGTCCAGGTGCTTCTGCAACATTAGCTTGAAATTCCCTAGTTTAATATGATGGTTCGATTTTTGTAAACTGCCAAATGAGGATTCTTATCTGTCCTTTAATCGAAATTAGCCCCACAACGTACAGGTTTGTCAGACTGTTATGTTTCACTCATAAAAAGAGTGAAGGGGTATCCGACAATTTAAGTCATCATTCAAACACTGTAGTTAAAAAAATCGAATACTCATTCCCATTCCAAACAGAAACCCACAAACTTTGTGGGCTACATAGATCTGAGTTCTGATACCTTTTCCTAGGTTTCCTGTAGGACGGATGCCATTCAGAACTTTTGTGCTAACACCATGAACTTCACGCTTTCTTGGTTGCAGTTTTGTTCCGGTTCCAACAACCCACAGTATTGAGACTGATACACGTACTTGTCTAAGGCTTTGGCAGCTTCGCGAATTCCACGTGCTAGGCCATCGTGGATGAGGGCGGTCTTCAGCACCTCTTGTAAAGCAGTATTAACGTCCATTACACCTCCAGCAGCAATGCTGAAATGCAGCAAATCAAGTGAAAACCATCAGTAAATTCCCCACACAACACTTAAGACCCTGGACTCAATAATCATGGGAGATACAGTAGGTGCCGTCCGTTAAGGCGCCGCGGCCTACCCTGACCCCGCACCGCCCGCTCTGTCCACGCCCTCCCCGCACCAGACCCCCACCCTCGGCTCACCCTTCCTCGGCCATGGCGGTGGATTACGAGTGTAGCCGAATCTTGACTGCACTGTAATACAAAAACAAAAAAGAGAAACCAGTTGGCTAAAATAGCTCAGCCAAGAACCAATCCCCGCCAAAAGCGACAAACGCACCACAACTACGACCCCAAACTCGTTCAACTCACCGCAACCTTCCGCCTCCGCACCACTCGGCGGCGGCAGGGAAAGAGGTCGTACGCGCCCGCATGACGGTATTTAAGGGCTTCCCAGGACCCCTGTGCGCATGTGCACTCCTTTTCATGAAAGAGGTGGCTCTGGTGGTGCCGGGCCTCAAGAATTTCTGTTTCCGGATAGAGGCGGTTCTGAGACAAGAGTTTTCCTAGTCTTCTGACTCTGCACTGCTGGTTATTGACACGCGCAACAGGCACCAACGCGGGCAGCCTCACACCACCCTTCCCCGCCGGAGGCGTGGTCTACGGAGGCCCAGAAAGCTCGTTCTACGGAGCGCGAGAGGGGTCAAGCGCGTCTGCGCTGTCTTGTTAGGTCTCTGGCCCTTCATTTCCTCGCTAAGTCAGTTTTAACTTTTGTCACGCTACCTTGTAATTTTTTGTCGACCTCACTAATTGGGCCTTCCTGCATGGCACGCTCTCCCTTCGCTTCTAAGTCTCTCTAAATGTCTGCGAATGTGTCGTTTTGTGGGTGATCCACATTTGTTGTGAAACGAAAGCCAGCACGTTTTCAATACTAAGCACATGGTAAATTCCACTTTACCGGCGATGTGTTAGTAGAGTGGAACCTTAGGTGGTTCGTTACGGTTTCTAAATGTAGGTGGTTCTAAATGAAATTTTTTCTTTTATTTTAACGCTGGATTGTCCCCTAAATTCGTAATCCCGTGCAAATCGGGGTTCAGTAGGTGCATTAAAAACGCCTACAATGTGCCAGACACAGGAACTGGGTCCGGAATAATAGTGACGAGAACGTGGTCTTTGAGAAATCCGGAATTAATTTTGCCATGCAGGACTGGCGGAGTTAGACGTGGAATCTGAGGACCCTAGAACTCTTACTACCAGAAGCAGCCTTTTGAATTTTGCATTTATTGGCCATTCTCCTACGCCCATTTCAAAACGCAAATATATGAAATACGGCCGCGTATTCTCAGCACAGTCTTTCTTTTTTTTTTTTAACTTCCTCTCCTGACAAGTCTCCAAGCCAGTCAGCAATTAGGCTTTTGATAAGTGCCGGTACCGTGGATAAAGTGAGACGAGTGCTGTGAGAAAACAGAAATGAGTAACATGAGTGCGGGGCAGAACTAACCAGAACAACAGAGACATACTGGAATTTTAGTAAATTTATACAGTTCATTTTTACCTTTTTGAATGCTTACAGATTTTCGTTTTTAAAGTGTTGAGCTGTTTCTATTCGTAATTCATCCTAAAAGGCTGCTCACTTATTTGTTGATTTAATTACCTATTGAACATTTGCTTAAAAAAAAAAACTACGGAGTTTATAAGAATGAGATTTATTTCTGCCGCTCTCACAGATTGTAGTAGGATTAAGATTCAAACCAAAGATTAGAATACCTAAACGCCACAGGGAAGGTACAAAGTGGCATGGGGGTTTGAGAGTGGGGATGATGTGGAAAGATAAAGGTGAATTTGAGTCTGTGGCAACATTTGAAATGGGAAAACAACAACAAATGAAAGGGTTCCAAAGAGGGAGCATGAGAGAAAAGGAGAGGGTATTCTAAGAGAAGGAGAGAGTGAGGCAAAGGCATAGATGCCTCCTTTGCTTTTTTGGAAGTTATCACACCACCCTTGTATTTTCAAAAGAGAATGTGGTAGTTTCAGCAATTTCTAATTATCTAAAGTTAATAAAATTTAATGTGCTAAGCATTAGATTTCATATCCGATATCTCTGTGCCCTCCCAAAACAAATCTTAGAGAGAAGGCAGAGAATTTGGTAAAAACTCAAGAAACATAAAAAGGGATAATAATTTGCAAACAATGTATTTATACAGAGAGAAAACAATTAAGTACCTTTTCGCTTGTGTTGTTGATTTCTGTCTTCTAGCAGCTGGTAGTTTTATGTAGATTCAACTATCATGGGCCTATGCCTTAATATTTCACCTTATGAATACCTTTTCTATCAGTTGTAACCCTCTTTCCTTAGAACCAGACCAATTTTTTTTTTTTTTTGAAGTTCTAGTATATAGCTGTTTTTAATCCTAGGAATGAACTTAAAGGACACAGTGGTGATTCAAGGATTCTTTAATATAAATTTTCTTAGTTCACTTGTTAAGGTTACCTCCTCTCAATTTTAGATATTGCCAAAGGTGGAAGACAATACTACAGAGACTAAAGGCCAGAGTCACTCTTATACCAGCAGATTATAATACTTATAAAAAGTACACAAATGAGCATCTGAAATACCCATGAAAGGTAAATTCTAAAGTTTGTTTTAGGAACAAAAAATAATAGTAAGTGATTTTGCTTAGCACTTTCTATGTGCCAACTAATGTGCTAAATTATTATGTTTTCTCCCTTGATTGTCCTTGAGACCCTACATGGTAGTGGTGGTATTAGCCTCCTTTAACAAAGGAAGGAAATAAGCTTAGAGAGTTGCTCAAGCTCACACAGCTAGTAAATGCAGACACTGGTATTTGAGCCCAATGGACTTCAAAAGCTCATGCTTCCAACCCCTCATCCATTTGAATGATTGCCCAAATGTGGATGATCACAGAATTCAATAACTCTTCACATCTGAAGTTGGGAACAATGCAACTGGTTCTACTTCATTTTCCTAAAAAGCTGGATAGATGGAGAAAGGGAATATTGAAGTGTGGGCACTTCAAGTGGGCAGAAAAAGAGAACAGTAGAAATTTGCATTCTTGATCTTAGTAGATATTTTATTAGTTTGCTACAGTTGCCACAACAAAGTATCAAAACCTGGGTGACTTAAACAATAGAAAGTTATTATCTCACAGTTCTGAAGGCCAGTAGTCTGAAATCATGGTGTCTGCATGGTTGGTTCCTTCTAAGGCTGTGAGGGGTAATCTGCTCATTCCTGACTCCTAAATTCTGGAAGTTTGCCAGAAATCTTGGTGTTCCTTGGCTGTGGCAGCATAATTCCATCTTCACATGATATTCTCCCTGTCTTTGTCCAATTTTTTTTAATAGGGATACTAGTTATCTTTTTTTTAAAGATTTTATTTATTAATTTATTTGAGAGAGAGAGAGAGCGAGTGAGAGAGAGCACAATGGGGGAGGGGGGGCAGAGGAAGAGGGAGAAGCAGACTGCTGGCTGAACAGGGAGGCCGCTGAGGGGATCTGAGATCATGACCAGAGCAGAAGGCAGATGCTTAACCAACTGAGCGCCCCAGGTGCCCCAAGGATACTAGTTACCTTGTATTAAGGGCCCACCCTACTCTGTTATGACCTCATCTTAACTAATTACGTTTAAAACAACCCTCCAAATAGGGTCTTGATATCTGGTGTTGGGGGTTAGGACTTGAACACATGTATTTCAGGGAAACACAATTCAGCCTATAACAGATGTTAGAAGAAGAGATATAGGACAGATTAAGTGATAGAAAAGATCTTTGAGTTAAACTACCGCAAACTTACTTGGAAGATCAGAGCTGGGAAGAGAAGCTGGGTCAGGGCCCATTAAAGATTTTATATCTTGGAGTGATGGCGACCAGCTGAGCTGAGTTCAAATTTCAGCTCGCTCTGTGGCCTTGGGCAAATTACTTTTCTGAGCCAGCAAAATCCTGGTAATACTATAAAATTTTGTGAAGATTAAATGGGATGGTTGTTTAAAGTGTTTACCACTGTGCCTGTGGACGTAGTTATTTATCTTATAGAGAACTTCATATAAAAATATATGGAGGGGCGCCTGGGTGGCTCAGTCATTAAGCATCTGCCTCCGGCTCAGGTCATGATCCCAGGGTCCCCCTTGTTGGGCTCCTTGCTCAGTGGGGAGGCTGCTTCTCCCTCTCCCTCTGCTGCTCCCCCTGCTTGTGCTCTCTCTCTCTCTGTCAAATAAATAAATAAAATCTTTTAAAAAAAGAAAGAAAATATATGGAAAGGTTCTTAAGTATTACTTTCTCTTGCCCTAAACCACCCAGCACTTAGTACAGTGACTTGCATATTGGAATAACCAAACTAATGTGTACTGAGTGAGCACATCAAATTAAATAAGTTTAAAGAAGCAATTGGGTAGATGGCATATCTAAAAGAAAGCCATGTTGAAAACTATAGATAACTACAGAACTAGAGCGAGATAAATTAACATCTCTTGTGAATTAGTGGGAGGTTTTGGGCATCCCAGAAAACCACATTTAATTTGAAAACTTTTTAAATGTCCCTACTTTGGGGGATAGAAAATAAACCCAATGGGTGGAAATGGGAGCTAAGAAATAGGAGAAAACTCAGGAAATATTATCCTGCTGCAGCTCAGGATCATATAGGCCTAGTCTTGGCTTAGGTAGCATGTGGTTTTAAACACACTACAGAAAATTAGTTGTAGCTGAAGAGAGGTTTAGGCCAAAGAAGATAGAATCCTATTATATCAAGGGAAGAATCAAAGGAGAAAGAAAAGTTGGTAAGAGGGAAGAGAATGAAAAAGAAAATAAGAAACGAGATGAATAAGAATGGAATAAATTAATAAAGACACCTGGTCATAGCTTGTAAAGTTAATATGTAAGGCCTGCAACTGGAAAACCTAGTTTATTAGAGGGGAAATGGTTATAGGAGAGAATGGGGCTAGATGATTAAAAAGCTGAGTATGAAGCCTATGTTAACAGCTTACATATTTTGCAGGTTTGTGTGATTCTCATCTAACTTTTCGTAAGTCTTTTTTTATAAAGATTTTATTTATTTATTTGACAGAGAGAGAGAGTGTGAGAGACAGAGCAAAGCAGGGGGAGCAGAAGGCAGAGGGAGAAGCAGGCTCCCTGCTGAGCAAGGAGCCAGACACAGGGTTCAATCCCAGGACCCTGAGATCATGACCTGAGCCGAAAGCAGCCGCTTAACTGACTGAGCCACCCAGGTGCCCCAAACTTTTCATAGGTCTTACTAAGAATGTTTGCTCTGTCCTTGTTGTTATTGCTACCAGATGCTCCCCAGAGCTCTTTGGGTGCTGTTGCTTCTTGCTACAGTGCAGATTCAGAATTAGTGGGAACTGAACATACTGAGGAAGATAATTAGAGATAACGCTTAAGATATGTGAATAAACTAATTATAAACCAACAACACGGGTAATTTATAAATGAAAAAGAGTAGTAGCCAATAGAGCAAACCCTAAATTCACATTAAATGTATTCACTTGGGATACAAGGAGGACCTGAGTGTGTAGACCTCCAGATCCCAATGCTGCTTTCTTTAGACTAGATCTGCTGTTATCTGTGTAACATTTCTTTTGAATAATGGGTCCTGATGCTCTAAAATGTGTTCGATGGCTGCAGTTTTTATTAGAGAACCACTGGAATAAAACCAGGACGACTCTTGTCCTTAGAACTAGAGCTACATTAAAGAGAGAAAAAAGTCCTAGTCACCTAACAAGTTCTAACCCCAAACAATGAAGTTAAAGGGCAGACTGATGATTCAAGAATTCTTTATGTCGACTCCTTCCCTCTATCATTTTCTGACTCTGTAGCCTTGGTCAAAATGCTCCTAGTCTCTTCAAGTGCCTCGTCTGCAAAATTCCCCACTACAAAATGTAGTGGGGAATTGAATGAGATGCTCTTAAAGACTCTTGGTTTGGACATTCTATACTATCATTTTGCAACAATAATTTTAACTTCTAGTAAATGCTGAACACTTATGCAGTCTGCTCTATTCATTTTTTGATATCATAAGACTTCAGCACATGACACTCAGTTATAGCTGATGCCAACTCTCCTCCTGTGTATACAAGTTATAGATGATCTCTTTATTTGTAAATGACGGTTGTTGCTTTCTTATATTAGAATAAGAAAGCATGTTCATTGTAGAAAATTTGGATAATACTGTATCAATTATAGTTCTTTGCATACAACTGAATGACCTATGGCCAACATTAAAAAAAAATGAATCTACCGATAAGCTATTAGATGGCTCAGAGAATTAAAGGGTTTGCTGAGTAATCAAGTTTGAGAAATAGTAGAAACAGGATGGTTCTAGGGATCTTGGTTATAGGAGCTATGGAAAGTCTCGTAAGGCAGTGCTTCTCAAACTGCCTGACTATATGGAGATTTTTCACCCAATCCAGCACATAATAAAATACAACACAACTCCTAGGAGCTTCTGCAAGACTAACCATCTTGCAGATAACAAATGTAAGCTTAAAAAATTTCAAACAATTACCTAAAGACACTGAACAGTAACCAAAAGTAGACAGAACTGGGGGAGGGAGGGTGAGGATGGTGGTCAACACTTGAAAAAAAGAATGGCAGTGGCTAACCTCCCATTTTTATGGCTTTTAGTATAAGGGCAGACCCCAGTCAGTGCCACATGGGGCAACTAATTGTCAAAATTTTGTTTTACTTCTTAGAAAATCAGAGAGCAGAGTTTAGAGCAACCACATCTACTAGAAATGGAGGTTCAGGAAAAATCCCAGAAAGGAGAGATTCTGAAAAAAGAAAACCACTATTCTATGTATTAACTCTGTCTAAATGGCTGGCTTTTAAACTACACGTATGTGGGGCAGATTCTTAGCAATGTAGCCAAGGTGAAACAAATGCACAGCAATTTCAGCTGCTTCCTACTGGGGAAACATATAAAGTCTAAGTCAAGGCAAGTTAAATCTTGATAACATTTTTTTAAAAATCAATATTATTTGAAAGAAAACAACAGAATTCAGAGTCCGTGCCATGTATTACTCATGGTGCCCTTGATATGATATAAAATTATTACATATACTAAGAAACAGGAAAACATGACTCTTACACAAGAGAAAAGGCAATGTGGAAACTGAATCCAAAATAATCAAAATGTTAAAATTAGCAGAGTTTTAAAGCACCTATTAAAATGTGCTCAAGAATGTAAAAAAACTAATTCTCATAATGAATGGACAAATAGGAAAAAGCATAAACTATAAAAGAAGATCAAATAGAAATCTGAGAATTAAAAAATAAAATGTGAGAAATTTATTGGAAGGGCTAGCAGTAGGCTGAAGATGACAAAAGAAGGACTCAGTGAATTTTAAACAGTCTGAAATTATCCAGTGTGAAGAACAGAGAGAAAAACTATTGAACTGAAAAAAAGTGAATAGAGCTGCAATGATCTGTGGGACAAAATCAAAAAAATCTAACATATGTATAATTAAATGCATATTTCTAACATTTTTGCAGTTGGAGTGCCAAAAGAAGACAAAGAATGAGATAGGGAAAAAATATTTGAAAAAGTCATGTCCAAATCTTCCAAAATTTCATGAAACACATACATTTACAGTGCACCCCAAGAAGTATAAATACAAATCGAGAAGGAGGAGTTAAGATGATGGAGGAGTAGGAGGACCTTATGCTTGCTTCTTCCCTTGAACATAGCTAGATAATTCTCAAATCATTCTGGACACCCAGGAAATCAATCTGAGGACAGAGAGAACTACCTGCACAACTAGAGGGAGAAAAGAGGCCACACCATGGAAGGTAGGAGGGGCTGTGATGTGATTAAGGGGAGAAAAGAATTGTGGATGTTATGGAGAGGAGGGAGCCCTGATCACGGAGAGGAGAGAGAGAGAGAGCAGCATGTGGGGGATTGCATAAGAAAAGCACTTGACCAAAACCACTGACTGAGAAAATGAGAAGGGCTAATTATAGCAAGTTTTTACAAGCAGCGTAGCTGAAAGTCTGGTTTTATTTATTTATTTTTTTAAAGATTTTATTTATTTATCTGACAGAGAGAGACACAGCGAGAGAGGGAACACAAGCAGGGGGTGTGAAGAGGGAGAAGCAGGCCTCCCACAGAACAGGGAGCCCGCTGCGGGGCTCAATCCCAGGACCCTGGGATCCTGACCTGAGCCGAAGGCAGACGCTTAATGACCGAGCTACCCAGGTGCCCCGAAAGTCTGGTTTTAGAAGTCTGCATCATCACCAGGGTAAAGCCTGGTGGGCACAGCAATGCTCCTGTGGAGGAGATGGAGGACAGAGGTCAGAGAGTGGAAGCATCCTCTGAGGATCCCCTGGGTCCTCCTGGGAGAGACAGTTCCCCTTCTTGAAGTACATATGGGAGAGGTGGCCCTGCCTCTCAGGGAACAAAAGAGTGGGAGGGCTCCACTGAACTGCCGCATTCATTAGCATACAAGAAGAGGCGCCTGAGGGTAACTAACCTGGCTGCCAGCTTTTTGCTGTGCTTTAGCATAAACTACAAGCCCTTGTGCAGTCCTGCGACTGCTATTCTGGGACAAACCACAGTGGGGCAAGACCATCTGCCAGAGGACCAGCGCGGGTCCACACCATGCTCAGTCCCTAAATGAAGGAGAGATAAAGAGTTTCCCAGACACACAAAAACTAAAGGAGTTTGTGACCACAAAACCAGCCCTGCAAGAAATATTAAAAGGGACTGTGAGTGGGAAAGAAAGACCAAAAGCAACAAAGACTAGAAAGGAGTAGAGAAAATCTCCAGAAACAATGAATTTACAGGTAATACAATGGTGCTAAATTCATATCTATCAATAATCACTATGAATGTAAATGGACTAAATTCTCCAGGCAAAAGACATAGGGTATCAGAACGGATTAAACACACACACACACACACACACACTCATACACACAAAATCAAGACCCATCTATATGCTGCCTGTAAGAGACTCATTTTAGACCTAAAGACACCTGCAGATTGAAAGTGAGGGGATAGGGAAACATCTATCATGCTAATGGGTGTGAAAAGAAAGCTGGAATAACCATACTTATATCAGACAAACTAGATTTTAAACCAAAGACTATAACAAGAGATGAAGAAGGGCACTATATCATAATAAAGGGGTCAATCCAACAAGAAGATCTAACAATTGTAAATATTTATGCCCCAATTTGGGAGCACCCAAACATATAAATTAATTAATAACAAACATAAGAGAACTCATTGGTAATAATACAATAATAGTAGGGGATTTTAACACCCCACTTATAGCAATGGACAGATCATCTAAGCAAAAAACCAACAAGGAAACAATTGCTTTGATTGACACACTGAACAAGATGGACTTAACAGACACATTTAGAACATTTCATCCTAAAGCAACAGAATACACATTCTTTTTGAGTGCACAAGGAGCATTCTCCAGAATAGATCACACACTGGCTCACAAATCAGGCCTCAACAACTACAAAAAGACTGAGATCATACAAAGCATATTTTCACACCACATGCTATGAAACTTGAAGTCAACCACAAGAAAAAATTTGGGAACCCACTAATACATGGAGATTAAAGAACATCCTACTAAAGAATGAATGGGTTAACCAGGAAATTAAAGAAGAAATAAATACATGGAAGCAAATGAAAACGAAAACATAAAAGTCCAAAATCTCTGGGATGCAGCAAAGCAGTCTTAAGAGGGAAGTATATAGCAATACAGGCCTACCTCAAAAAGCAAGAAAAGTCTCAAATATACAACCTAACCTTACACCTAAAGGAGCTATTAAAAGAACAGCAAATAAAGCCTAAAGCCAGCAGAAGAAGGGAAATAATAAAGATTAGAGCAAAAATAAATGATATAGAAACAAACAAACAAAAAAACCAGTAGAACAGATCAATGAAACTAAGAGCTGGTTCTCTGAAAGAATTAATAAAATTGGGGCGCCTGGGTGGCTCAGTTGGTTAAGCGACTGCCTTTGGCTCCGGTCATGATCCTGGAGTCCCGGGATCGAGTCCCGCATCGGGCTCCCTGCTCGGCGGGGGGTCTGCTTCTCCCTCTGACCCTCCCCCCTCTCATGCTCTCTGTCTCTCATTCTCTCTGTCTCAAATAAATAAATAAAATCTTTAAAAAA
>NC_058410.1:31368413-31400299 GCF_002201575.2 Neomonachus schauinslandi
TTAAAAAAAAAAAAAAAAAAAAAAAAGAATTAATAAAATTGATAACCCCCTAGCCAGATTTATCAAAAAGAAAAGAGAAAGGACCCAAATAAATAAAATCACAAATGAAAGAGGAGAGATCACAACCAACACCACAGGAATATGAGCAATTATAATAAGAGTATATTATGAAAAATTATATGTCAACAAACTGGGCAATCTGGAAGAAATGGACAAATTCCTAGAAACCTACAAACTATCAAAACTGAAACAGGAAGAAATAGAAAATTTGAACAGACCTATAACCAAAGAAATTGGATCAGTAATCAAATATCTCCCAACAAAAAAAGTCCAGGGCCAGATGGCTTCCCAGAGGAATTCTACCAGACATTTAAAGAAGAATTAATACTTATTCTTCTCAAACTGTTCCAAAAAATAGAAATGGAAGGAAAACTTCCAAACTCATTCTATGAGGCCAGCATTACCTTGATTCCAAAACCACACAAGGATCCCACTAAAATGAATTACAGGCCAATATCCCTGATGAACATGGATGCAAAAAAAAAAAAAAAATCCTCAACAAGATACTAGCAAATCAAATCCAACAGTACATTAAAAGAATTATTCATCATGATCAAGTGGGATCTATTCCTGGGCTGCGGGGCTGGTTCAATATTTGCAAATGAATCAATGTGATACACCACATTAATAAAAGAAAGGATAAGACATATGATCCTCTGAATAGATGCAGGAAAAGCAATTGATAAAATACAGCATCCATTCTTGATAAAAACACTCAACAAAGTAGAGACATATATGTGGGGCATATATGAAAGACCCACAGCTAATATTATCCTCAATGGGGAAAAACTGAGAGCTTTTCCTCAAAGTCAAGAACAAGACAGACATGTTCTCTCTCGCCATTGTTATTTAACATAGTACTGGAAGTCCTAACCTCAGCAATCAGACAACAAAAAGAAATAAACAGCATCCATATCAAGAAAGAAGAAGTCAAACTTTCACTATTTGCAGATGACATGATAGTCTATGTAGAAAACCCAAAAGACTCTACCAAAAAATTACTAGAATTGATACACAAATTTAGCAAAGTTGCAGGATATAAAACCAATGCACAGAAATCTGTTGCATTTCTATACATCAATAATGAAGCAGCAGAAAGAGAAATCAAGGAATTGATCTCATTTACAATTACCCCCAAAACCATAAGACACCTAGGAATAAGCCTAACCAAATTAGTAAAAGTTCTGTACTCTGAAAACTATAGAACACTTATGAAAGAAATTGAAGAAGACACAAAGAAATGGAAGAACATTCCATGCTCATGGATTAGAAGAACAAATATTGTTAAAATGTCCATACTACCCAAAGCGATCTATACATTTAATGCAATCCCTATCAAAATATCACCAGCATTTTTTCAAACAGCTAGAATAAACAATCCTAATATTTGTATGGAACCACAAAAGCCAAAGCAATCTTGAAAAAGAAAAGCAAAGCTGGAGGCATCACAATCCTGGACTTCAAACTATAATACAAAGCTGTAGTCATCAAGACAGTATGATACTGGTGCAAAAATAGACACATAGATCAGTGTAATAGAATAGAAAACCCAGAAATGGATTCACAACTGTATGGTCAACTAATCTTTGACAAACCAAAAAAGAATATCCAATGGAAAAAAGACAGTCTCTTCAACAAATAGTTTTGGGAAAACTGGACAGCTACATGCAGAAGAGTGAAACTAGACCACTTTCTTACATCACACACAAATATAAACTCAAAATGGATAAAAGACCTAAATGTGAGACAGGAAACCATCAAAATCCCAAAGAAGAACACAGCTAGCAACCTCTTTCACCTTGGCAGCAGCAACTTCTTGCTAGACATGTCTCCGGAGGCAAGGGAAACAAGAGCAAAAGTGAACTATTGGGACTTCATCAAGATAAAAAGCTTCTGCACAGTGAAGAAAACAATCAACAAAACTAAAAAACAACCTATGGAATAGGAGAAGATATTTGCAAATGACATATCTGATAAAGAGGCAGTATCCAAAATCTATAAAGAACTTACCAAACTCAACACCCAAAAAACAAAGAATCCAGTTAAGAAATGGGCAGAAGACATGAACAGACATTTTTCCAAAGAAGACATCCAGATGGCTAACAGACACATGAAAAGATGCTCAACATCACTCATCATCAGGGAAATGCAAATCAAAACCATGATGAGATTACCACCTCACACCTGTCAGGATGGCTAAAATTAACAACACAGGAAACAACAGATGTTGGTGAGGATGTGGAGAAAGGGGAACCCTCTCACACTGTTGGTGGGAATGCAAACTGGTACAGCCACTCTGGAAAAGGGTATGGAGCTTCCTCAAAAAGCTAAAAATAGAACTACCCTACCAACCCAGCAATTGCACTACTAGGTATTTACCCAAAGGATACAAAAATACTGATTCGAAGGGGCACACACACTCTGATGTTTATAGCAGCATTATCAACAATAGCCAAACTATGGAAAGAGCCCAAAGGTCCACTAACTTATGAATGGATAAAGAAGGTGTGTGTGTGTCACACACACACACACACAGAATGGAATATTTTTCCTTATTAAAGATTTTTATTTTATTTATTTGACAGAGAGACAGTGAGAGAGGGAACACAAGCAGGGGGAGTGGTAGAAGGAGAAGCAGGCTTCCCGCCAAGCAGGGAGCCCAATGCGGGGCTCGATCCCAGGACCCTGGGATCATGACCTGAGCCAAAGGCAGATGCTTAACGACTGAGCCACCCAGGCACCCCACACAGAATGGAATATTAGCCATAAAAAGAATGAAATCTTGCCATTTGCAATGATGTGGATGGAGCTAGAGGGTATTATACTAAGAGAAATAAGTCAGTCGGAGAAAGACAAATAACATGATTTCACTCATATGTGCAATTTAAGAAACAAAACAGATGAACATAGGGGAAGGGAAAAAAAGAGGGAAGCAAACCATAAAAGACTCTTCACTAGAGAGAACAAACTGAGAGTTGATGGAGGGGAGGTGGGCAGGGATGGGCTAAATAGGTGATGAGTATTAAGGAGGGCACTTGTAATGAGCACTGGGTATAACATGTAAGTGATGAATCACTAAATTCTACTACTGAAACCAGTATTACACTGTATGTTAACTAACTAGAATTTAAATAAAAATTTGAAAAAAACTACACACATACCTAGACAGATATAAGTGAATTATTGAAACTCAAAGAAAACGAGAAAATTCCAAAAAGCAGCCAGGACATAACATTCAAAATTATACTGATTTGTCTTGAGGAATTATAGCGACCAAAAACAGTAGAACCATGTCCTGAAGAGGCTGAAAGATAACAACTCTCTCCCCATATTTCTATATCCAATAAAAAGATCCTCCAAGAATGAACTTCTCTGAGGAAGTAGCATTTAAATAAAATATTCCACTTTAAAAAAAAGAAATGTTTCCATAGTTTCCATATGTGTCCATATGTCTATGATGAGTATATAAAACTTCAATGAATGGTTACTTGTGGTAGGCTAATAATGGCTCCCAAAGATATGTTCACATCCCAATCTCTGGAACTTGTCACCTTATTTGAAAGAAGGGTCCATGCAGATTAAGTTAAAGATCTTGAGATGAGGTGATCATTTTGGGACTTTGGCTCAGTGAAATTGGTGTTGAACTTCTGGCCTTCAAGTCTGTTGTTTTAAGGCACCAAGTTTGTGGAAATTTGTTACAGCAATCCCAGAAAACTAATATGATAATATATTCCCCTGTCACATTGATCATGTGAAGGGAAGATAGGAGGTAGCAGATAGAAGTGGAAAGGAAGTTAGGAATATGAATATATACCACAATACACTTTATATAAATGAAAAATAGTTGGGTGCAAAATAAGAGTATACATTGTATGAAGATATATACAAACAAAAAGATTTGTATTAAACATGCAAGAATGGGGTGTCTGGCTGGCTCATTGGGTAGAGCATGCAACTCTTAATCTTGGGGTTGTAAGTTTGAGCTCCACATTGGGTGTAGAGATTACTTAAAAATAAAATAAAAAAAACATGCAGGAATGATTGCTGATGCAGGGGATGAGAATGGGGATAGAGAGAAATAAATGACAATAGAAATGAAAAATTCAGCTGAAGGACTGGAAGATAAAGTTGGGGGAAATTCCTATAAGATGGACCAAGAACAGTAAGAGATGAAAAGTAGAAGAGAAAAAGAATAATAAATAAGAGGGCCACTCTAGATGACCCAATATCTGCATAAGGAGCAGTCCAGAAAGAGAGAACAAAAAAGGAAATGTAATCATCAAAGAAATAATTCAAAAAAATTTCCCCTTTATGGTTTGATGTTAGATTGGAGAGGGATTGTAGAGTACATTGTGATTGGAGAAGCTAGTGGGGGTTAGAAAATAAGATTCTGGGGCGCCTGGGTGGCTCAGTTGGTTAAGCGACTGCCTTCGGCTCAGGTCATGATCCTGGAGTCCCGGGATCGAGTCCCACATCAGGCTCCCTGCTCAGCAGGGAGTCTGCTTCTCCCTCTCCCGCTCCCCCCTCTCGTGCTCTCTCTCTCTCAAAATAAAAATGAATAGAATCTTAAAAAAAAAAAAAAAAAAGAAAAAAAAAAAAAAAAAAGAAAATAAGATTCTGGAAAACCACTTGAAAGAAGCTGGGCTACAGCTAATCCTTCTATTTTGAATGGCTCTAAAGACTCTTCTTACCTACCCAAGGAATTTCTGCATAAACTTCAAGACCCAAGGTAACATCTCTTCCTCAGGAAGCCATCCTGGCCTCACTTAGCCAAAGTAAGTAGTTCTTCCAATATGTTTCTATTACAGAACTCATTGCATCACAATAAATTATTAACATAGGTGTCTGTTTTACCTGCTAGGTGGAGGTATGCTACTTGAGGCTGGATGGAGGCTTATTCATCTCTAAATTCACAATGACTGAAACAAGGTGGTAACTCAATAGTCTTTTAAATTTTGTGTTGGCCCCAAATCAAGAATTTTCCAGGCCTCAAACGTTAACTGTTCCCAAATAGTAAATAAGGCTGAAGATAAGTGAAGCCTGTGTGTGTGTGTGTGTGTGTGTATGTGCGCGCGCGCACGCGCAAGTTGTGATTGTGACAGTAAGGTGGTAGCCTATCTTTTCTCTGCCTATATAAGCTTCCTTTCTTACCTTTGGTGGAAATACATTTTACTCATTTTAGGCTAGGAGGAATGTAGGTAGTTCTCCCCGCACCCCACCCCATACAGAATGAAAAGTACAGCCTATCCAAGGGCGTGAAGTATGGTAGTACCCTGTGTCTTTAAAAAAAAAAAGGTGCTATTCCACCACCCCCCCGCCCTGCCCCCGCCCCCGCCCCCGCCCCCGCCCCGCCTCCCGGAGCGCCTAGGTGTCCTCCCAGGCTGCGCGCAGCTCCAGGGCCACCGCTTCCCGAGGGGAATCGACAATGCCAGGATCAGGCTGAGCAGGCGCCGCCAGCTCGTGGCTCCTGCGAGGTCGAGTCCGAGGGCGCGGGCTTGGACCCCGGAGCCGCGGCGTGAGAGTCGGCGCACCGCGCATCGCGCGCATGGACGCGCCGGGGGACCAGGAGGGCCCACGCCTCCCCCGAGGTGACCGAGAGCGGCGCGGACAGACACCCCTTGGTGGCGTGGGTCCTGTCCCCTTTATCGACGATTGAATTAGTTTTAGCTTGGTTTGTTTGGGAGAGATTCGAAAAGGCTGGGGCCTGGCGGGGGGCTTCGGGTTAGAGTTTCTCTCTCTCTGGAGGGGGTTAAAATTCAGGGCCGGGGTGAGCGAAGTCTCTGAAGACTTTTCTCCTCTGTAGCGCTGCTTTTATAAATATCGTGTGTTTGGGAACGCATTCAAATAAGATGCCATTAGACAAAGGTGAACATTACATTTCGAGCACCTACTGTTGCTCCCTCCTTTAACTTTCAGTTCCCTTCCTCATCTATTCCAGAAGTTTTACAGAGATTCTTGAGACTTCCTCATCTTGCACAGATTATTTTTTTCCTGGACTGCAATAGCAACCTCTGAAAAGTAGAGCAAACCAAGTAGTTTTCTTACTTGAATTTCTTTTTCTCCAAGCCATTGAATTTAAAAATGATAAATTTGCTGAATATTTGAAACTGAGTAATTGACCTGTTGCCTTTAAATTAAATGAACACTTAGCCCTGAAAATAAGTATTGAAATAGTCAATGCAAAAGGCCAGTTATTATGTAACATATGTGTGGATTTGTGGGACTTGTCTTTCCAGCAGCATGCCATTGTAAGTATTCATTCGCCAATTGAATGCTTTAGCTTGTTTTCTCCTGCTTACACTTAACTTCAATACTACCCTAGAATGCTTAATGAACAGCTAACTTGACGTGCTTGGAACATTTTGAGTCCATGTAGCATATGAAGCTAGTAGCTGGAGAAATTACATTATACTTTAGAGAGCAGTACCCTTTGGAGATCTCCTTGTTGCCTCCTCCTTCTTGAAGGAATTTATTAAAGTGGAAGAAATAGTGAAGGCAAGACAGATCAGATGGTTTGATAAATTCTGTCCTGAAAATGATATGTTTTCAATTACATTTGGTCAAATGTGCTATATTCAAAATAGCTCTTAGCTCTGCAAATATTATCTTCAGCGTGCACAAAAGTGGCAAACTTTGATCAGTAATCCCAATTATATGCCTGTAATTGTAGCATGTTTGCATTTAAGGTGATGACCCTCCAGGAAATGCAAGAGAGACACCCAGACAGCTTTCAAGAGAACAGCTCTTTGTACTGATATCAGCAGCTTCCATTAACTTGGGTTCTATGATGTGCTATTCTATCCTTGGACCCTTTTTCCCCAAGGAGGTGAGACATTTTTATATTTTTATGAATTTTAATTTTTTAAGAAGCACTTTGAATTATTTCATTTTATCGTGTGTAAAATGTAAAAATCTGCATTTAGTAAAGATGATGCATATAACTTTAGTAAACAGTAAGACTTCTGATGGAATATTTGATACCAGAGAAAAAAATCCAGTCAGAAAGAAAATCCTCTTGGGAGATAACTCACCTAAATATAATTGACCTTCTGAGGATTACTTTGCTTACCATGTAGTTTGATCAATCTTTGTTTGGTTTCTGCAACTGAAACAAAGGGGGTGCTCTGAGTAATCGAGATTTTAGCATTATTGCAAAAGGTCTATGCTAAGACAGGAAGTTTGTCTCCTGGAGTTTTTAGCTTATTAAGATTTTGGAATTAGAAAGACATGGTCCCACTAAATCCCCCTTTTTCGACTTGAATTTCTTATGGGATCTAGTAGTGATGGTTTGTGCCAAGGAGGAATTCTGATTAATATTTGCTAGTTCCTTCCAATCATTGCCTTTTATGTGGCTTTATAGGTCATGACACAGACTCAAAGGGAATTTTTTTTTTAAAGGTTTTATTTATTTATTCATTTGAGAGAGAGAGAGAGTAGGGCAGAGGGAGAAACAGCCTTCCCGCTGAGCAGGGAGCCCAACACGGGGCTTGATCCCAGGACCCTGAGATCATGACCTGGGCCGAAGGCAGACGCTTACCCAACTGAGCCACCCTGGCGCCCTGACACAGACTCGAAGGGAATTAACTCCTCAAAAATCCACCTGAAATCTGGAGATGGGTGGGATGTAGCCTGAAAGGACTGGTACTGGCTTTGCACTCTTTGCCAAAGCCTCAGCTCTTACTGCACTCTCAGTCCTCTCACTGCCTTGATAACATGGAGTCCTTCATTCTGTGTGTTACCAAGGAGGATGGAAATGGCTTCTCTGCTGAAGGAACAATGTGACTCTGTACCCATACAGTGCTTTTTAGTTTTCCGTGTGCTTTCCCACATGTTTATCCCATTTGGTCTCTGCAGCTACTCCATAAGGGATAGGCAGAATAGTAAGAATCTGATCATGTTGCCAATGAAGACAAGACTCAGCAGTTCAGTGACAGGCCTCGTTTAGTTCTCTTTACTGAATGGGAGTGGGAGGGTTAATGGCCTCCCGCTCTAGGGTATGCAGGCTTTGGATGTGTTAGGGCAGAAAAGAGATCAGGAAAATGTCCGTCTCTTGTCAATCCATTGGGAGTGAAAAAAACGTAAGTTGCAGAGTATTTGGACACCCTTTACCAAAAGGCTATTCAAATTGTTAGGAGACTCTAGAGAAAGGAATGGTTAATTTTGTCCTGTGTGAGGGTAGTGAGGGAAGGAGAGAGGGAGGGAGACAAAGGGGTAGTACTCAAAGGGACTTCATGGGATAGATCCAAGGTGAGTCTTGAGAAATGTAGTTCTCAAGGTGAACAACAGAGGCGAAGGTGTTGTAGGAAAGAAATAGGTTGAGATAGTCATGGGATTACCAAAGTAAATAGCATGTTCTTGGGGAAAGCAGACAACTTGATGTGGTTTGGGCCTGGGCTGGAGGGAGGTCCAAGAGGAGGCAGCAGATCAGTGGAGGCAGGGGGAGCTGGAAGGCAAGGGTCCTTCCCTGCATGCCAAAGATGTCAGCGAGAAGTCATCCGGGATGTTTGAACAAGACAGAGTAGCCTGATCAATTTTGGGTTTCAGGAAATAAAATGATGGGTAGAGCCTCTGGAATTAAGAGAAGAACTAGAGTAACTGGAACAAGTTAGCAGAGCATTTCCTGGCTTAGTTGGAACTCAGAGCAACTAATATTGGCTTCCTCTTAGTGGAATACAAAGGAAAACCAGAGTACAGATGTGTGGTTTTTTATTTTTTTAATTTATTTTTTTAAAGATTTTATTTATTTATTTGATGGAGAGAGAGAGCAGAGTGAGAGAGAGATAGCATGAGGTGAGGGAGGGGCAGAGGGAGAGGGAGAAGCAGGCTCCCCGCTGAACAGGGAGCCTGAGGTGGGGCTCGATCCCAGGACCCTGAGATCATGACCTGAGCTGAAGGCAGACGCTTAACCGACTGAGCCACCCAGGAGCCCTGATTTTTTATTATTTTGTTAATAATTTTTCCAATCTTTTTAAAAAAAGTTGACATAGAGTTGACGTACATTGTTATATTAGTTTCATGTCTACAACATAGCAATTAGACAGTTCTATACATTATGCAGTGCTCACCACAATGAATGTAGTTTCCATGTGTCACCATTCAAAGTTATTGAAGTATTGATACTCCCTATGCTGTACTTTTAAGTTTTTGATTTAGTTTTTTTGTTTACAGGAGGGAAGGCTGAAGGAAAGAAGACAGAGGCAGGGAGAGAGCATTCTAACTTTAAAAGATCTAGATACAAAGAGTGGGCTCTTCCTTTTCATTTCTTATTAAAATAAAGCCTAGTGGTTGCCAAATGCCCTGGGAAAACTTACCTTTCCTCCTGCATGTATCCTTCCTATTAGCTAGAGCTAATGAGACAAAGGAGAAACAGGGCCCTTCTTAAATTCTTGTGCAAGATTCCTATTTCTACTCATCCTTTTTCTGGCACCCTTCTTCTTTGTCACAGGACAACATGTGAACTAGAAATTGCTTTTAATAGCTATTCGTGCTTTTCTAATGTGAAGCAGCCTCCACATTCCAAAAGTGATATTTAGCTGCTGCCATGGAGTGTAGTTCCGGGATATCTGAAGTCACCATCCCAGCTCCACAGCGAATGTGGGAACCTGCTCAAGATGGAAACTATCATGGCTGCCATGACTGTGTAATTTTTGCACGTCTGCCTCCTCATCTATAAAACGGGGCCAGCTAAAAATACATACCTTATTTAACTGTTGTTAGAAAGCATGTAAAACAGCACTTAATAGAGATCCTGGCTCATAGTGAGATTCCAATAAATGTTAGTTGCAAAGCCATTGTATAAATAATGCCAGACTCTAGGATTAAATACTTATCAGATCGACTAAGCAAAGGACATGCATGGATAATGGGACTTGACCAGTGAATGTTCTTTCCATATCTTTATTGACTCCTTTGATGATACCTTCCTGTTGAGGTGCCCATTGAGTTTGCTAGCACTGCCATAACGAAGTACCACAAACTGGGTGGCTTAAACAACAGAAATTCATTGTCTAACAGTTCTGGATGCTGGAAGTCTGGGATCAAGGTGTTGGCAAGGTTGGTTCCTTCTGAGGACTGTAAGGGAGGGGTCCGTTCAGGCCTCTCTCCTTGGCTTATTGATCGCCGAGTTCTCATCCCATCTGTCTACTTTTGGTTTTATTGCCTGAGCTTTTGGTGTCAAATCCAAGAAATCATTGCCAAGACCAACGTCAAGAAGCACCCCCCTTTGAGGAGTTTGACAGTTTCAGGTCTTATATTTAAGTCATTTTGAGTTGATTTTGTGAGTGGGTGTAAGACAGGGGTCCGATTCATTCTTTTTTTTGTGGACGTCTAGTTTCCCCAGTGCCATTTGTTGAAGAGACTATCCTTTCTTCCTTGTGTCCTTGACACCCTTGTAGAAGATCAGTTGACCATATGTGTGTGGGTTTAATTCTAGGCTCTCTAATCTGTTCCATATGTTTGTCTTTATGCCAGTACCATGCTGTTTTAATTACTTCAGCTTTGTTATTAATTAATTAATTAATAGAGTGTGCATGCATGTGTGAAAGTGGGGGCAGGGGGCGGGCAGAGGGAGAGGGAGAGAGAGAATCTTGAGCAGACTCTATGTCCAGCACGGAGCCCCACTGCGGGGCTTGATCTCATGACCCTGAGATCATGACCTGAGCTAAAATCAAGAGTCAGATGCTTACCCGACTGAGCCACTCAGGCACCCCTGTAATTTATTTTTGAAATCATGAAATACGTTGCCTCCAGCTTTGTTTTTCTTTCTCAAGGTTATAAAGCCAACAATTCCTTATGGGTATGGTGAGAGAACGGTTTTCATGTCAGAGACTAGGTTTTACTCTAGTTTCCCTTCCTTCCCCATCCTGCTTATTTTATTTTATTTATTTTTTATTTTTTTAAAGATTTTATTTATTTATTTGAGACAGAGAGAATGAGAGACAGAGAGCATGAGAGGGAGGAGGGTCAGAGGGAGAAGCAGACTCCCGGCGGAGCAGGGAGCCCGATGCGGGACTCGATCCGGGGACTCCAGGATCATGACCTGAGCCGAAGGCAGTCGCCCAACCAACTGAGCCACCCAGGCGCCCCCTGCTTATTTTAAAATGATAATCTTTGAAATTGCTATGCAGAAAAATGTTACAAGAAAACAATGCTCTGATCTTATAGCTCCATCTTTCCACATGGATGAGAATTTGTCTTTCAAACTTTGTTTCCTTTTCTGTTTCTTTAAAGGCTAAAAAGAAAGGAGTCAGCAATACAGTTACGGGTATGATCTTTGGATGTTACGCTTTGTTTGACTTGCTGGCATCTTTGGTATTCGGAAAATATGTAAGTATTAAAGTTCATATGAACATTTTAATTTTTATATATTGTGTAATGAGTTATTCTAATTTATAAGTCTAGAATTTCCATTGATACAGAAATAGCCACCATTATATTTTATGAATTATGGTGTTGATGGTTCCATTCTTAGGGTTGATTGATTTTTTTTTTTTAAAGTTTTTATTTGAATTCCAGTTAGTTAACATCAGTGTAATATTAGTTTCAGGTGCACAATATAGTGATTCAACACTTCCATGAAACACCTGGTGCTCATCACAACAAGTGCCCTCCTTAATCCCCATCACCTATTCCCCTCATCCCCCCCCCCCCACCTCCCTTCTGGTAACCCATCAGTTTGTGCTCTATAGTTAAGAATCTGTTTCTTGGTTTGGGTCTCTGTGTCTTTCTTCTCCTTTGCTCGTTTGTTTTGTTTCTTAAATTCCACAAATGAATGAGATCATATGGTATTGGTCTTTCTCTGACTGACTTATTTCATTTACCATAATGGGTTGATTCCACTTATTCCATGTTTGCAAGCAATGTATGTTGTCATTCCACTAAATAATTATTATAATCTTATATTAACTGTATATGTATATTTCCTAAACCTTATATTTTCTGATGCAGTGGATTTGTTTATGTGGATGTGGACTTGTAACAGTCATCAATTTACCACTCTTCTCTGACATTTATTATAGCTTGTACAAATTGGAGCAAAATTTATGTTTGTAGCAGGAATGTTTGTCTCAGGAGGAGTTACAATTCTCTTTGGGTAAGTCATGTTCTGATATGTTTGGGAGCTTGAACAGATTTCATAATTTATCTTCAGTTTAAAATGTTAATGGATTCTTTAAATCAGTCAGTACCGTTGATTGCCTGTTGAGGGCCCAGCATGTAGCTATTGGTGAAGGGAACTGGGTGTTTAGAGGATAGGGCAAATGAAGGAAAGGGTCTTCTAAGGACTTACCATTAAGTGGCTTCTGAATCTGTTCATCAGGACTCCTACGAGTGTGAGTGACAGAAACTTAACTCACTTTTCTGAGTCACGGATATATTGTGGCTCAAGCGCAACCTGCATTAAAGAATCAGCTGAAGCACCTCAGGAGACAGATGTTAAAATAACGTCATCGGAAATCTTAAGCTCCTGGTTTTGCTTTCCTCTTCTTGTGTTCTTGGACAGGATGTCCCCTTGTGGTAGCAAGAGTTCCCCAGAAGCTCCCATAGGAAGAATTCCCCAGCAGCTTCCCACTTTTCCTGAGCTTCCAGTAGATTCACAGAACGGAGCCATTGGCCTGATCTTTGTTGGTGACCCATCCCTGCAACACGGGCAGTGGGGGGGGGGAGGGGGGCGCTCTGATTGGCCGGGTTTGAGTCATGTGCTCCCTTCGGAACGGTTCCCCCCAGTGCTGTTTCCCCAGAAAAGGGAAAATAAGTGCCAGAGGCAAAATAGCTGTAGAAGTTCTTAAGCTTAGAGTCCTTGCACCAACAACATAGTGGCAAATCATATGGAAGAGCCTGCACAACTTCTTGGGGAACATAGAGGAATGGAAAGAATATGGTAAGATTATGATGAAGTAAGGTCAGGAAGCCTTCATAATCCAACTAAGTGGGTTTTTTTGTTTGTTTTTTGTTTTTTCACTTTTTCTTATTTTGCAGGGGAGGAGGGATGGCCTTCTATTTTCTGTATTCTTTTTTTTTTTTTTTTTTCCCCTTAAAGATTTGGGTCCTACCACTGAGGGGTACCTGAGACCAAGGAGTCTTTCTTTTGTGTATGTTCTTGTCGGAGTGATTCTACATACTTCAGAAAGCCGATTTAGGATTATCACGTAGAGGCCCAGTTATGTCAGCACAAAAGGGCAATGAAACTGTCACTATGACTCAGACTGTCACCCAACAAAGAGATAATTCCCTTCTACTGAAAGTATAACAAAGCAACTGAAAAAAAAATCATATTCTAAAGAGATTTATTGTGAGAACTGTGGATGAGATACTATTTTCAGTGAGTCGAGATACAATAGAAACCAGCCTGGCATCTGTGAATTGTCTTGTTCTTTTTTAGTGTATTGGATCAAGTTCCAGAAGGACCAATATTTATTGCTATGTGTTTTCTAGTGAGAGTGGCAGATGCAGTCAGCTTTGCGGCGGCAATAACTGCTTCTTTTTCCATTCTTGTAAAGGCTTTTCCAAATAATGTGGCTACGGTGTTGGTATGTATTTCATACATGTTTCCTATGTTCCTCTTCATGTAGGCTAAAATATTTGCCCTTTCCAAGTTGACACTTTCTTTGAGATCTGCTTTTTCCTATTTTCGGTGTTTTGGTTACCTTTTACCCCAATTACTACTTCCAGCAGCAGGCTGTCAGCAAATGTACCATTAGTCTTATTTAGGTCTCTTCCTATGCTTAGGATTCCCTCAATGAGCAGTTTGACAGGTAAGTGTGGTTCACACTAAATATTCTTTTTACCATTAAAAACAAAACCGAACAAAACGAGCTCCCCAGTAGTATTTTGTTGTCTCTCTGTACCCAGACTGTGACTGAGCAACAGTGGACAATTCCCTAGTGGCCGGACACTTGATTCATGCTCGAATCCTTCCTCTACTTTTCCCACATTCATGGTAGGAATCTGAGAGAGCTTGAAGTCCTTGTGTGCTCTCTTACTTTCCCCCAAATGCAGAACTTGATTGACATACATTCCCATATATTGCCTGGACATCTAATATTAGTGACATACCAGATTTCTGTCTCAGCTCTTGGCTACTGTCTCAGACCCCAAGCAGGCTCTCTTATGGCTCTCTCCTCTGGACCCATGCACTCCTGAAGGACCTGTGGTTTGCATATCAGACCAGATGCAGCCCTCAGAAGGAATAATTGTCCTTTAGACTTTAGGACCTCATCAGCTTAGTGCCAAGAATGCCCTTATTTATCCATATTAATACTATAGTTTTGGCCATTAGTATTTTTGCTGTGTAGGTAATTATTTCTTCCCACTTTTTGTTAAATATCTGTATCTGTAGTTAGCTAGCTGGCTGCTCAGGCTCATTTTAGGTTCTGGGGCAATGTGGCATGCAGTGGTGGCCACCGTAACAGGTGTGCTGTTTACATTTCCCAGAAATACATTTCTCAGAAATGGTTCAGAAGAACACGAGGCCATTGACATGCTCTGTAAAACAAGGTTTTGTGGGTAAAATGTTTGGAGTGTACCTGTGCTGTCCTCCAACTTTCACGTGACTGTATTAAGGCTCTGAGAAATCCTGTAGTAAAGATATTTTATTTAATTTTCCACAACTCAATTTGACTATGGAACCACTTTTTGACTCTTCAAGAACTGCTGTTCTGTGGAACACTCTGGAAGGTGCTGCCCAAGAAATTCCTGTGATGACGGCAATAGTCCCTTCGATTTTCTGATCAATAGGGGAAATTCATGTTGCCATACCCCATTTCTGTATAAAAATTGCAGCCAAAAGCTGACACACCTAACATGGTAGTTGATCTGGAGGGTTTCCTTGTGACTAAATGCAGAATTCCTATATTCTTTATGAAATTGAAAGTTACCAATGGACTACTTTTGTGTCCTCTGTGAGGTCTGAGGATGCTAGGTTGCCGGCCACAGTCTCTGCTTTAGCACCCCTAAAGACTAGATTGGTTTAAAATGGCACAATTTCTATATGAGTTTTTTAATAGTACAATATCTTCCATAGCACTGTTTTGTTGATTTTAATTTTAACCAAAAAGAATTTTATACGGTGCAAAATTCAAAAGTTGCCAAAGGAAATATAGAATGTAATGAGTGTATTCTATGTATTACTTTTTCTCACCTTCATGGGCACACCTGTTGTCCAGGCACGCAGTCCAGCATCGTTCTCGCAGGAGGCCGCAGAGATTATAGTTTCCTTCTAGAGTGATTCCATGTATGTATGAACAGGTGTGAACATGCTCACACACAGGACATGATTCCTTCCCCCTTTGCTCCCTTTACACTGGTGGTAGCATACTCTACACTCGTCAGAGCCTTGCTCTTATACTAACAGTGAAATCATCTTGGAGTTCTTTCTCGCCTGCATCCGAAGAGTTTCTTACTGTTTCTTTCCCTTTAGTGGCACTTTATAGTTCTCCATTACATGGAGGTAACGTACAGCCATAGTTTACTCAAAGTGTTGATGAATATTTAGATTGTCTACATCTTTTGCTGCTGCAAGCAGTGCTGCAACACATAAGCTTGTGTAGATACCACATCACATCTTTACGGCTGTGCCCACAAATTAAATTTCCAGAATGGCATTCTGCGTCAGAGAGTATGTGCGTTTGTAATATTGATACATTTGCCAAATCACCCTCCTGTGTTCATTCACTGGCACTGTATGTGTGGGTTGCTTTCCTCACTTTCTTGGCAGCAGAGCGTTTGATGGCTGATTAGTTAAAACTTGTATCTTGCGGTTTAACCGTTCGCTTCTTTTGAAAGTGAGGTTGAGTTTTGTTTTATGTGTCAATAGTCTACTTATAGCATTTGCTCATTTTCCTATTGGGTTGTTCATTTTTCCACCCCATTGATTAGTATTAGCTCTCTTGATATAATTGGGGAAATTAGTCCTTTGTCAGTATTTTTTCCCTGTTCTTCATTTGTCTTTTGATGTACTTAACCCATTCATTGTTTTTCATATTTTCATGTAATCAGATTTATGAATTTTTTTCTTCTGTGTCTTGTGAGTTTTATGTTGCAATTAGAAAAACTTCCCCACCATAAGTATTACCGGAAAAAAAAAAAAAAAAAGCCTGCCGGGTGTCTGGGTGGCTCAGTCGTTGGGCGTCTGCCTTTGGCTCAGGTCGTGATCCCAGGGTTCTGGGATCGAGCCCCGCATCGGGCTCCCTGCTCTGCAGGAAGCCTGCTTCTCCCTCTCCCACTCCCCCTGCTTGTGTTCCACCTCTCTCGCTGTGTCTCTCTCTGTCAAATAAATAAATAAAATCTTTAAAGAAAAAAAAAAGCCTGCCATATTTTATTTTTCTAGTATTTCTATGATTTCAATATGTATGTTTAAGTTTTTGGCTCATCTTGGGTTTGTGTGGGTTTGTGTGTATAAATTGTGAAGTGGATAGAATTTTTTCAGATAGTGTCCATTAAATCTTTATTTGTTAATTCTTCAAACAAACTATAATGACTCAATTTTCTTTCCCCCCCTCCCCCATTTTTAGGGAAGTCTTGAGATTTTTTCTGGACTGGGACTAGTGTTAGGGCCTCCTTTAGGTGGCTTCTTGTATCAATCCTTTGGCTATGAGGTGCCTTTTATTTTTCTGGGATGCATAGTTCTGCTGATGGTACCACTCAACGTGTACATTTTACCTAATTATGGTAAGACCGCATTTATTACTCATTTTAAGAGTCTGAAATTTAAGAATTTTTATGCCTTTATAGGAGACCAATTTAACAAATACTTTATTTTATATAATCGATAATAGATTTATGGAACACCCTGAAAGAACTGATTCTCTTTTCAGAACTGTTGCTGTAGACAGTTATATGAATTTCTATATATTGCAAATTCTTTCTAACCTTTAGAACTAACAAATATTTAATTTCTCATCATAAAACATCCCCCTGTGAAGTGTCCGTCACAGGTCTTCTTGGACTTAATTCAACATTCGGAATGACAAGTTATCAAAGGCCAGAAATGGCACTGTCTTCTTGGAAGGCCTGCAGGCAAGAGGGCGGGCTCACACCTTCTCCTCAGTGGTTCTCCCAGCTGCCAGTGGGAGAACACAGAGCAGCATCGGGCAGTACTGGTGGTCACCCTGGCTTCAAACCTTCATGCCACATAAGAGTCAACCTATCCTATAACAGCTCCACGGACATAGCTGCTAGGGTCGCCATGAGGGACACGCCCGAGTCCGCACACTCAGGGAGACACCAAGCATGGCGTTTCATTTCTAGTTCCTTATCTACAGATGACATTTACCACAAAAGGGTTATTTTTATTACCAGCGAGATTGCCTAGTAACATCGTTGGCATTTGACCCTTATCAGGTGATGAAGGGAACAGAGCTGGAGAGTTCACTTGAAGGCTGGAGAGGAGAGAGCTAGAGAAAGTTTCTAGAGAAGCACTACCCCCCTGAAACGCAAGGTGGTGCTGTCAGTCTTTCTGCTTGTAAGATAGTGGTTTCTGTGGTCGAGCATCCTGGTTGCTTGGTTCACAGATGAACACTGGGCTGATAATCAAGAAACTGACACCAGGTCAGAGTCTCATGCAGTGGGGAAAAGAGTTCTGTCAACGCTTTACCACACTGTATAGGGAAAAAAGACTTTGCTTATTAATTCATGGTAGGACAGGGTATTTAGAACTTCTGTGATGAGGCCCTGGACCGCCCCCTCATCTTTACTTCTAGAGTCTTGGCCTGCTCTCCTTATCTCCTTCCTCCCCCCACCACATGGTATCTTTTGCAGCCCCTCCTGACTGCCACCAGCCTAGTTACTTGGCACTTATTTCTCCTCATTTCTGTTACTCCTCAATTAAAACCTCCCAGCATTTTCATTGAACTTAACAAAGGCCCAGTTAGCTATATTTTCATGAACAAAATGGTTTGGCAAAGTTGCTGTTCATCTATGGAAGGATCTTCTATTTAGATTGAATGGAAAAAACTGGCATTAAAAAAAACTCTGAGATTGATAATGTAAGACTGTAAATACAGATTTAGGTGTTCCTGTGAAGGAGTACTTACTAAAATTAATGTTTTTGGAGAGCTTATGGATAGAAGCTAGAAAATGAAATTTTCTTTTATTTTGATGATATTGGCAGAATTTTGTGTCCTACAAGTTCTACCCCACTCCTTTACCTCCTTCTAGACTCATAAGACAGCGTGGTTCTAGCTTTGGGGTTTTAAGAGTCAACTTTAGTCTCTCCCTCTCTCTCATCCTTTGTATCTGCTCACCAAGTCCCCTCTTCTGTACTGCTCTAATGAAGTATTTCTAAAATGGTCACAGATGTGATGTGCCAGTCCTCTTATTCAAAATCCCTAAATCTGTGAAATGTGAACTTTGTCTTGAAAGCCATGAGGAACTGTTGTGAGATTTCAGTAGAGGAATCACATGATCTGAAATCTCTCCCCTTCCCATCTGCTCTGACCCCTCCTCATCCTTCAAAACTTACTTTGTATTACCTCTTCTGGGAAGTCTTTCTGAACCTTCTCAATCATCCAACTAAATGCCGAGTAAGTAGTGCTGCGGTGGTCAGCATTTTTCCTGCCCCCTCACACCTAAGGGGTACCCCACTTCCCTCCCTGCTTCCCCACCTCTAACAATAGCTTCCTGTGGCAGCATTGTCAACCAGGGGTCCCATCCCCCTAAAAGAATAGGGCAGAATTGTGGGGAGCAGAGACAGTACCCGAGTAGCTTAGAAAAGCTCCCCAGGTGATTCTGCCATGTGTCTCTTGAAGCAGATATCTCATCCTAAGGGGTTTTCATTACTTGAGTTTCTTCCACAGTTTAATTAAACTCATGTGTTTGCTTCTTTGGGCGTTCTTATGTATTCTCATTGTGATTTCTCATTTTTCCCACTTTGGATTTAGAGAAGGTGACCATTTCCGCCATAATAGTTTATCTTATACCCTAAATCCATAATGCCTTTTATATGCAAATAAATATAACCGATTAAAATTGATCTTCTATAATTTATATCTCAAAGGTGACTAATGAACATCTTTAATAAACCATTCAAAATCCACACCAAATGAAGTCTCTCCCTGCTGGCCCTTTTGCACCAAGCCATATGGTGGTGTTTGTCCTCTTTCTAAGTCTAACTGCACACCTCCTATAGTTGAGCATCCTGGACTGTGCTCACATTTGGTTCACCATTGACTATTTGGCTGATAAATAAGAAACTAACATCATAGTTTAACTTTATCCCTTGGATCCTGACCAAGTCTAAATGTAACACTCAAAATTCTTGAACCATTCTTTGTACTTTTTTTTTGTATTTTGCTCCATACTGGATCCTTATTCACAAGAATTAAGTAATGAACCATGACAAGTGTTTTTGGAGAAATGAGAATCTACAAGTGCTGATCCTCGCCCTCGAAGAACTTCCATGTCCACACCTGGCCAGTATCATCTCTGGTCCAGCACTGGAGCAGGTCCTGACTGGTCCCCTTGTCTTCATTCTCCCCAAGGCCACAGAGAGGTCTTTTTAAACCACAGATCTGATTCCTACCCCCTTGTTTGGATTCCCTAGGGACTTCTCAGGCTTCTAAGCATGTTTTACAGAGTCTTGCATAAACATGCTTCTGCAGTATGATCTCTCTCCACGCTGCTGGTGACCCCTACGCCAATCTCCATCCTCCAGCTTTGCTTCTCTCCTTTCATTTCCTCAAACACAGAATAGTTTTCCTGACTTCTGAGTCTTGGAAGGTACCATTCCTGGAATAATGTGCCTGGCTTATTCTTTCCTCTTTCTTTGCTTGCTCATCTTAAGCTCATGCTTTGGGCATCAACTTAGATATCACTACTTTAGGGAAGCCTTCTTTATATGGCTTTCCCTGATTTTGTTTGTTTGGTTGGTTGGTTAAGGCAGTCCTCTCATATGCTCTGAAAGTTTCCCTCCTAGTTCCATCCTAGCTCTCTCCATTCCTTCCTGTAACTTCTTTGTGAGGACAGGGCCTGGGTCTGTCTTCTTTGCCTTTGTCTGCCTAGCGTTTTGCATGGTATCTGACTCAGCAAAGATTTTGCTCAGTAAATTAACGGGAAGATAGGAAAATCACCAAACAATAGTAAACAATGTAAAATGAAATGTAGTTTAGGTGCTGAAAGGTATGGTAGAGACCAGAAGTGAGGTAGGAAACAGAGGAAGGTAAAATTTGTGGGCCACAGCCAGACCTTACAGAGTGGATAGAATTTGAAAAAATAGCAGGAGGAAAAGAAAGGAGTCATGGCATGTGACTCAAGGCTTGGAAACAACCATTCCTATTGCTGGGAGCAGTGAAGAAGCTGGGTTCCTGCAAGGGGAATGCTAGAAGTGAGGTCCGCGCAGTTGACCTTGAATGCCAGTGTAGTTTACGCATGATTCAGTAGCATCCCTCTCAATCTGGTGTTTTCTTTGCCATCAGAAAAAAAAAAAAATTGTTTTGTGCTCTTTGATGAACTTAGATTCCTTCTCACTATACACACATTGTTCCTCGATAAAGCTTCTGGCTTTTCCCATGCACCAAATCTAAATTTACATATTCTCTATCCCATCTGGGAAAGGCCTCACTTGCTTCTCATTTATAACCTGTAACCTAAGACCTCTCTTCTCCTCACACTCTGCTTCCACTTGATTCTTTATGAATTTGAGAAATTGTTTTTAAGAAAACTCAATCGGGCGTCTAGGTTTGAATAATTTATATGCAGATATAGATAATAGGCAATTTTAGGCAAACTCAGAGGTGCAGTTATTTTGATTACCAAATAAAGATGGCCTTACCAATTTTACTTTTCAAAATAGTTCAAAATTTTAATTACTCTTTTTTTTTTTTTTCTTTTTTAAATTTTTACCCAAAGACTCTGATCCAGGCGAACACTCATTCTGGAAACTCATCACTTTACCCAAGGTCGCTCTCATAGCCTTCGTCATCAACTCGCTCAGCTCATGTTTTGGCTTCCTTGATCCTACTCTGTCTCTCTTTGTTCTGGAGAAGGTAGGTAACCTGATTGTCAAAGAGCTCTGCACTGTAGAAGGTAGGTATGATTGCTTGCTCTTGGGTCCTGCTTGTGGAAAGAGCTCTGGATAACTGTGAGAAGGAGACAGGATGAGAACTGCACCCCAGTGTAGCCTGTACCTTCCCTCTGTGACATCCCTTTGACTAGGGGTCTGATTCAGGGTAAACGAAAGAAGCTTTTCACTAAGTGGCCCGAATACTTGTCTCCTTTTTAAGGTCTTGCTTGAGTCCTCACAGGTCTGGCTGCTGGACAAGGACACTTTCCTCTACTTGTTTGAATTCCAGTGAGACATTTGGGGTACTCAGTAGCTCATTTAATGTTCTTCTCTAACAGATCCCCTCTGGGTCCACTTACTTTTCAGGCTATTACATAAGATGAAATGGCTATGGAATATATTAATCTGGGATGGTAGAAAGGAATCAAGAGTCTCTCTCAATTTTTTTTTTTTTTGAGTGCTGGAAAATAAATGTTGAATTTAAAAGTTGGTTGTTGTAGAAATTTGCTCTTAGATATTTCTGAAAAAAAGATTAATAATGTGATAAAGTGCATTACTAAGTCTGATATACTGGAAGAATTAATATGTGTTTATAAAGGCAGAACTCTAACTGCAGCCCACACTGTATGTGAGGTATGGGAATTCAAAAAGCACAGTTACCAGAAACACAGCTCCTCGAAATCACTAGAGACGGTTTTGGGTGTGTGAGATACCCAAAAAGATTTGTGGAGACTGTAGAGACTGTGATTTTAGTGCCTGGCCCAACATTTAGAAAATAATATAATATCTTGCGTGAGCATCCATGAGGTAACAAGAAACATATTTTGTGTTTATGATGACACATGCCCTTCCCATCATCAACAATGTCATTTTTCTATCCTCTGAAGAATTTCTGCCTAACCAAGGAAAAAATATCATAACCAATCTTTGGTAAGTGCAAGTTGCTCATAACTATTTTATCAGAAATCTTTACAAATATTATTTTCTAAATACATTTTCTAAATGCACTTAGAGATGTAGCTTTGTATTTTCCTGTTTTTCTATCAAAAACCTGTTGCCATTCTTCTGACTTCTCACCAGTTGTTTGAATTGGCAGCTTACTGTCCCGTCATTTGTCACCTAGCCTTTTAGGGTAGGAGGGTTCCACCCTGTCTCCCCCAGTTATAAAATCAGAAGAAGACACCTCTGACTTTTTTTCTCCCTACTAGTATCTTTAAAGGACTAGTTTGTCATAAAAATTTTTAAAACACATATGGACTGATATATAAATTTCATGGGCTTACTTAAAAGAATTAGTTAAGGAAATTAAGGAAAATGAGAACAACTTAGTTAACCAAAGAAAGGTGGTAATAGTTACAATGTCAAAGTTGTGTGGTAGCTTACTGTTTTAAAAGCCTTTTGTAATGTATCCTACCATCTAATTCTTTAATTAGATATTAACATCCCTTTGAAGTGGTTAGGATAGATATCATCCTCAGTGTTTTTTACACCAGTGCATTTCAGTCTATAAGCAGTCAGCATCACCTGGTTGCTTATTAGAAATGCATATTCTTGGGGTGCTTGGGTGACTCAGTAGGTTAGGTGTCCCACTCTTGATCTCAGCTAAGGTCTTGATCTCAGGGTCGTGAGTTCAAGCCCCATGTTGGGCTCCATGCTGGGCATGGAGCCTACTCAAAAAAAAAAAAAAAGAAAAGAAATGCAAATTCTCTGGTCCTGTCCCATACCTTCTGAATCAGAAATCTTAGGGCTGAAGTCTAAGAACCTCTTTTTTTTTTCATCCCTTGAACCAAGGCACGTTAGCACCTTGTTTCCAACTAAGAACGTCTTTGAAGCTCTCCGAGTAATTCCAATGCACACTAACGTTTATGAAACGCTGGTTTACATGTAAAAAATGCTATGAGTCATAGAAGCAAAATTATATGTTCAAAATCAAATGCTACAAAGCAAGACATCTAGGACTTTTGACCTCTGGTTAGGTTTTTCTTCCCCTCATAGAGAAAAAGGAATCTGTTTACAAAAGTAAGATCACAATTAGGAAGGATGCTGAGTGGTAGCAGTTCAAGGTGACAAGAACTGAAGAAGTGGCTAGAAAAGATTTATATTTATTTTAAAAATGACTTAAAGACATAACTCTAATATAAAATTTCTTTTGCAGTTTAATTTACCAGCTGGATATGTGGGACTGGTATTTCTGGGTTTGGCACTATCCTATGCCATTTCTTCACCATTGTTTGGACTACTGAGTGATAAAATACCAGTACGTACACTGAATCTACATTTAAGAATCACTTTTGTATATTTAGACCAGTGGTTTTCCGACTGTACTTCTGGAACTCTAGAGGTCCACTGATTAGAATTGATATTCAATCTTTTAAAAAAAAATTCAGCTTATTAATATATAATTGAGAAATAAAATTGTAAGATATTTAAAGTGTACACCATGGTGATTTGGGATCCAAATACAAGAGTGCCTTCCATCTAGTTAATTAACACATCCACCACCTCTATATCATCTTTTAATTTTTATTTTTGAGGGGCCAAGAACATTTAAATTCTATATTCAATTTTTGGAGTCAATGGAGAGGTTCCAGTGTCTTCCAACCTGCCATCACTCTGAGAAAATTCACTATTAATTGCTTCTTCTGGGGAAAAAGGAGTCTGTACTGAAGCTGTTGACAAACTATTGGATTTGACTTTCTAAAGGAAAAAAGTCCCCTGATGCAAAAGAACATTGGGATTGGCCTTAAAAATTAGGGCGGAGTCCCAGAAGTAGTTAGGACTTGGGCACATTGAGTGGAGATAATTTAGATTTTCTGTGGGCATGAAAGGATTGGCTACATAAATATACATTGGCTATCCTGTGGCCATCCTGATAGACAATCCCTTCTATTCTCCTTTGCCTAGGTCTAAACCATTCAGTCCAGATGATTGGTATACAGTACTGATCACCAAATCTCCAGCTTCTGTGGCTTTAGTGTTTGTTTATTTATTTTGCATTTCTCCTCTTCATTAAACTTACGTAAATATTTATCAAGACCTAAATTACATGGTGATTACTTCGTAATCTGGGTGACAAAAAGCAAGTGTCTTAAACAGCATTTGGAGCTTGGTTTTATAAGACCGTCTTCTTTTTTTTTTTTTGATCCCCACTTCTTTTTTTAAATTTTATTTTATTATGTTAATCACCATACATTACATCATTTGATGTAGTGTTCCATGATTCATTGTTTGCATATAACACCCAGTGCTCCATGCAGTACGTGCCCTCTTTAATACCCATCACCAGGCTAACCCATCCCCCTCCCCTCTAGAACCCTCAGTTTGTTTCTCAGAGTCCATAGTCTCTCATGGTTCGTCTCCCCCCCTTCATTGTTCCCCTCCTGCTATCTTCTTCTTTTTTTTTTTTTAACATATAATGTATTATTTGTTTCAGAGGTACATGTCTGTGATTCATCAGTCTTACACAATTCACGGCACTCACCATAGCACATACCCTCCCCAGTGTCCATCACCCAGCCACCCCATCCCTCCCACCCCCCACCACTCCAGCGACCCTCAGTTTGTTTCCTGAGATTAAGAATTCCTCATATTAGTGAGATCATATGATACATGTTAAGACCATCTTCTATAACTGAGCAGATATTTTGCCCCAAGAATTTTCAGCCTGCACTCAAGTCGTTTAAAAGGAATAATTTTATTGGGTACTTTTTAAATAATGTGACTGTGGATTGCATCTACCAGGTAGTTCCTTGTGGTGCCTGCTTTTTAAATTGTTATTTTTGGAATTGTTCATCGTGTGCAAAATCTATAATACACTCCCTTCCCAGGGAATCCCTGTCCTTAGAAACTCCCTAGCTCGGGGTATATGGTCTTTGCTTTTCTGTTTACCATCTACCTATTTTCTCTTAAATGTAAAGTTTTGTTCTCTTCAATGTATTTGGATTTTTTTCATGTCCTGGCTTGTGTTCTTCAATGATTTTTTTTGCATATGCTTTGTTTATGGAGGAGCTTTACGTCTCAGGGTTTTTTTGGACTCTCCTTCTCTTTACCAGCATCTGAGGAAATGGTTTCTGGTTTGGGGAAACATAATCACGGCAGGATGCTACATGCTCTTAGGACCTATCCCAGTCTTGCACATTAAAAGGTAATGTTTTTCCTCTTTCTGCATTTTTGGCAGAATAGCGTTAAGAATTATTAAAGAAATTTTTGGTGGGACGAGGGCATGGCTTCATATTTTGAACCTTATTACTTCAATAATTACCTTGATTTAGGACTATAGTGAATTGTTTGTTAGACTGGCAGTATTTTACCTTATTCGGAGCTAACGGTAGTACAAGCCAATAGGAATAGAAATGCCTAAAATCTATCTCAAATGAGGAAAAATGCTTCTTTTCCCTTTGCATTTCAACTGCACGCTTGTTTGTACTTTATTTTAAAAATAGCATTTGTTGCTACCTACTTTTAGCTGATAGTTCTTACAGTATGTTTTTGTTTTTTCTGTTCTTTCTTGATCCTTGAGACTGGGATCAAATTTTCTTTTGTTTCTGTCTCATTCTTAGCATGTAGTAGCTGCTCATTGGAGCTTGTTAAATGTAATTTGTTTGCTGAAATAAAGGGAGCTTAGAGCTTTTCAGGTAATCCTGGGATAAAGTGTGACATGGAAGAGCAAGGATCTCAGGGTCCTTCAGATTTGGGTTTGCATCCTGCCCTTGCCACTTACTAGATATGGGAACTCCGGCAAATCATTTAGCTTCCAAGAGCCTCAGTTTTCTTATCTGATCATAGTGCTTACTTGGCAGGATATTGCTGCAAGGATTTAATGGGGAAATGGATATTAAGTAAATGGCACAGCGCAGGAAGTGGAACAAAATTAGTTTCCTGTCACTTCCTTTACCACTTCCCTTCTACACCGTTTTTTTCAGTCAATTGAACTTCAAAGCTAAGTGATTGAAGTAGCAACATTAACATTCAGCCAGTTTTGAAAAGATTTTGTACGGTGATAACCTCTTACCATGTTGACTCCAGGCAACGTGTGTGACCAAAGGAATTGAGATACCATGGTGAATTGACTTCCCCCACCCCCCCCCCCACCAAAATGTAAGGGTGCTGTCACTGAATGAAGTGGGATCAGGTGGGAATGAGGCAGACTAGTCATGTAATCTGTGAAACAAGATCTCTGGGATTCAGCCTGCCCTCCTTAATGTGAGGTTTTGTGTCTGTCAACATGCTAATGTTGTTTTGATTTGTTTCTTTCTCCAAAACTCTTTTGCAGTCAGCTCTGGCTGCTGGTGCTAATATTAGTCCTGAACGGTATCTCTGCAGGAATGAGTATAATTCCAACTATCCCGGAGATCCTCAGTTGTGCGTAGTAAGTTACTTCTGTGCTTGAGGAGCCGTGTTGTGAATAGCAGGGAGCATCACAAGCTTTCTTGAATTTCTCAGTTTTGTAGGATGCTGGAGTTTTTTTCACAAGACCAAATCTTCATGATTTTATGTCACACAGTATTGTGATATAGATAGTATATGTGATAATACTATAGTACAGAGGACAATATATGGTAATATTAACACAGCGATAGGTAAAATGAGTTGTGGATCGAGGCTTGGCTTGGTTTATGTCTAGGAACACATATACTTTTGAAAAGCCAAAGCACAATGGGAAGGTCTCAGCATTGTTTCCTTCTCGTGGAGAAGGTCCACAACAAGGGCATACAATCACCAGGTAAAATGATTCTAGTACCATTTCCAGTGTGTTGGGGGGTTTAGGAGGTGGGGGTGGTTCCTACACCACCAAACAACTCTCCAGAACCAGCCAGGTGTCCTACAACGCAACTCAATTCTGACACTATCTACCTGGAGAGAACATCACATCCCGCAGGTGAAGGGCTCCGTCCCACAGACTGCCCTGTGCTGCAGGTGCTCATTGCAAGTCCAGGTTGTTACGTGTACTTGACTGACTAGCCTGTAAATCAGAGGTTCCCATGACAATGTCCTTAAGTTCAGTTAATTTGCCAGAGTGATTCACAGAGCTCAGGAAACCAGTGTACTCATTGGATTTACTGGTTTATTACAAAAGAGATTAAAGGATATAAATCAACATGCAGATGAAAAGATCCACAGGGTGAAGTCCTGATAAAAGGAGCTTCTGTCCTTGTGGGGTTTGGGGCCCCACACACTGGCATATGGAAGGGTTCTGGTTCACCAACCTGGAAGCTCTCTCATCCTGTCCTTTTGGTTTACTAGGGACACTTCATTACATACCCACGGTTGATTAAATCAGTGACCATTGGCCATGGATTCAACCTTCAGCCCCTGTCCCCTCCTCAGAGGTGGGGGGTTCCAGGAATGGACTGAAGGTTCTAACCCTCTAATCACATGCTTGGCTCTCTTGGCATCCAGCCCCTAAGACTCAACTCATTAACATGACCAAAGGCACTTGAAATTGCTTTCCCCAGGAAATTGCAAGGGTATTCGGGGCTCTATGCCAGAAACAGGAGGTCTTCCTGTTATATAGTAAGAAATATATATTTCTTATAAATCCCAGTATCACAGCAGGCATTTGTCACTTGGCCACCAGTCTTTTGTTTAGGAGGCATGATGACGAAGAACACCAAGGGATCTGGAGCAGGGAGAATAGCACGAGCTCTGCTGGCTCAAGTCAACAATTCTCCGAGCAATAAGGAGCTGCCTCTGGGTTTTCTAAATGTTTCCCGTTATTCTCCTTGCATGTTCATCTCATTTTAAGATTTTTTTCGTTAATTATGTGTTTTTTATGAGATTTCATGCAAATGGGTCATGACTCAATGTCATGCTTTATGTATGCAATAAAATTATTTTTAGAAAACCACAGAGTCAACATAACTATGAAAATTCCTTCAAATTAGATTAGCTTTTCATCTTAGAAATGGAGTGTTCTGGCTGTTGGTTTTGTTCAGATCATTTCCGGTCTATTTTAATTTACCTGTCACACACTATTTGCTTTCATGTAGGTTTCCCTTTTCATAACATCTACTCTTGTGTGTCTGCAGCGAAAATGGCTTTGAAGAGGGATTAAGCACCTTGGGACTCGTGTCAGGTCTCTTCAGTGCAATGTGGTCAGTTGGGTGAGTAGCCATTTCATTCACACCTGCCAGATGGAAAATGCTGTCTTCATTTCCGTGAAGAAATTGACACCGAGAAGTCCGATAAATTGACACCGAGAAGTCCGATGAATTGCCGAAAGGCACCTAATCCGTTTAGAGCAGAGCTGGAGTCCTAACCCACCCCCTCTGCCTCTAAGATCAGTGGTTATACCAGCAGCTTTAAAACCTCATCAAAATGGTCCCCTATGTTTTGTCTTTTTTAAGTGATCTTTCTAAGTTCCTTTAACGGGCGTATCTCAAGTTTTAAAAATGTATTCATTTCTTCATTCATTTGTTCATTTTTTACTCTTTGCTATACCTGGGGGGTAACCATGTGCTGTCATTGTAGTATATCCCAATAAATATGTACCAAATTAAATTATTTTAAATACAAATACTGAGGGACGCCTGGGTGGCTCAGTCGGCTAAGTGTCTGCCTTCGGCTCAGGTCATGATCCCAGGGTCCTGGGATCGAGCCCTGCATCGGGTTCCCTGCTCAGCAGGGAGCCTGCTTCTCCCTCTGCTTGCCGCTCCCCCTGCTTGTGCTCTCTCTCTCTCTCTCACAAATAAATAAATAAAATCTTAAAAAAATAAATAAATACAAATACTGAGAAGAATAGAGAGAATAATATAAAGATTCTTTTGGGGGCGTGTCACCTTTTTAAAATTTTTCTGTAAGGCACCAACTTTTCAGAAACAGTTATAATTTTAGAACTGTTTAAAAGATTTGAACATCGTCATTATCAAGTACAATTGTTTTCTCACACCCAGTGCTCTGTCCAGGAACTGGCTTTTGTCTTTAGTGCTTACGGTTCCAATTTAATGAAGATTTATGATCGAGGAATCATGCAGCCTTTAGGAAGTAATTCTTTTTGTTGTTGTTGTTAACATTATTTAAGACTCTTCTTTTTATTGTTAGTGCTTTTATAGGACCAACACTGGGTGGATTTCTGTATGAGAAAATTGGTTTTGAATGGGCAGCTGCTGTCCAAGGCCTTTGGGCTCTAACAAGTGTGAGTAATCAGTCTTTTGTTTTCATCTTCCTTACATTTGTGGAAAAATGTGACCTGGAGAATTGGCATTAACCAGTCCCTTTAATTGTTTTCAAGGGACTAACGATGGGCTTGTTTTATCTGTGGGAGCACTCACGGAGAAGAAGGTATGGTCAACTCTTGAGCTTTTTTCCCCTTTAAAAATCAACCTGTGGGAATGGAAAAGAAATAACCATTCTATATCTATTTTTCCAGTCAGCAGATTTCTGGGCACTCAAAGCCTCATTACTTGGTAGATGCATTTAGGGGGAAAGGTAGAGATGTAGGTACTAGGTTTTTTTTTTTAAGATGGGAAATATTGAGGTTCTCTTCTTTTTTTTCTTTCAATGCAGATCTAAACTCCAAAATATCCTGGGTACAGAGGAGGAACGGACTGCCCTCTTACCTGATGAAATCTAGCCTTAAGAATCCTGGATCCATACGCATTGGGAGAAGGATGCTCCTGGCCTTGAACATCAAAGTTAAAAGGGTTTTCTTAATATTACACACAAAACTCCATGGACTCTATACAAGTCTCAATGCATTTTTGGATTGTCCTGTGTTGGGCTGTCCTGAAAAGCTGGCCTGCTAAACCAGCCATATTTGCAACATTAAGTATGAGAAGAGCAGTTGAAAATCAGCAAAAGTTTGTGTTTTGAGGTGATCAAATTTGCCATTGAAGAGGTTATTGACTCTCGAGCTCCTGTTTCCTCTGTTTACTTTTTAAGTGCACTAATTCTGTGAATGTACCTTTTCTTTATTAACAGGGAAATAAATGAATTAGTTTGATATGCTTAAAAGTAATATAAAGATTACTCAAAATGTATAGAGTAATTACTGTGAAATCAGTTTTTAAAAGGCATGCTTTCTCTGTGTCCTAAGATTTTTGTTCTTGTTCAAAAGGCAAAATTCCTGCCTCCCATGCAAAAACTCTATAAAATTCCCAGGCCCTCAGCTTTTCTAGAAGTATTGTTTTTGTGAGAGGTATAAGAATAACATTACTTCAGACTTCCCTTTTTGTAACATACTTTGAATTAGGATCTGGATTTATAAACAATGCTTAGTGAACATTATCCATTTCCCTTAATGTCCCTATTTCAGTTCTACCACCTGTTTTTTTGTTTTTTTTTTAAACATATTTCTGGTAGATGTATCCCATTCCCAGAGCAAGTAAGCTCACAGGAATGCTTATTGTATTCTAGGGAATGGATTCATCTGATGTCAAGTGCAATCCATGCTGTTGCTTGATATGAGTGAATCCCTCTTGTGTTGTTCTCATACCTCCTGATGTGTTTTCATGCAGTAGTAGCCACATTTACACTTTTTTTAAAATAAAAGTAATGGTTTTATCTGTGTATTAATTCAAAAAGATTTATTGAATGACTTCTCTGAACTGACACGCTGCGAGATGCTAAGAATTTAGGTGTGATCAAAATAAACACAATCTCTGCTTTTACGGAACTTATATTCCGGTGGAATGGACAAACTATAAATAAATACCAGAATCTCCCATTATCCTCCAGAGTTGTCATGAAGGGAAAAACATGGTGATACGAAAGAGTAAGTGACTGAGGAATTCGGTGTGGGGTCCTAATTTAGATAAGGCCTCTCCACGGAGAGGAGACTTTTGAACTGAGACCTGAAGGATGAGAATGAGGCAGTCATCCTGAGGGAGAGTCTTCCCTAGTGTGTGCAAAAGGTCTTGACATGGTCAGAGGTGACACCAAGGCCCATATGGCTGAAATCTAGTAAACAGAGGATGTTGCAGAGGTAGGGAGGAGCCAGCTTTTCAACAGGGAATGCCAGAATTTGATTTATGTTTCAGGAAGGTCATTGTCTCTGCTTGTGCACTTGAGTGGGGATGTAGATTAGCAGGGATGGAGGGAGATCTATGGGAGCTTTGAGAGAGAGAGTAGTTTGGACCATGAAGGTAGTGGTGGAGATGAAGTGAAAAAGATGTGGTTGGAAGTGGAACCAACAGGACCTGCTCGTGTGAAGGCAGGGGAGAGAGGAATTTAGGGTGACTGGAGGTTTTGGCTTGAGGGTGTGGGTGGGTTGATGGTTCCTCTTAGTGAGATGGGGAAGAATAGGAGTAAAACAAATCCTAAAGGGGCAAAATAACCCAAGATGGGATGCCCTTTCACACCACCAAAACGAAAAAAATTAAAAAGATGATGGAGATGGGGATGATGGATAGCAACACACCCGTTTTGGAAAACTGTTTGGCATTAATTACCAGAATTGAACCTTCACAAATGCCATGAACTCTTCATTGCCCTCCTCTCTCCAGGTGCCTTTGTTGTGAGCACTCCAGAGGGTGGTCCAGCGCATGCGAGCAGGAGTGGCCGGTCACCCAGCCCCCTGCCCACCCACTTCCCAGGGCAGAATCAGGACTGAGTGTGACTCTGACCCGCTGCGCCCCTGCTCAGCCCAGTGGCCAAGTTTGCCGCTGAACACCTGCAGTTCCCTCCGCTGCCGCGTGGGGCCGCTATTAAAGCACGAAGGCGGTGGATCCCGCTGCATCCAGCTGGAGCGCAGAGGCCGGGCTCTCAGGGAGGCGGGGGGGGGGGGGGGGGGGGGGGGGCCCCCCACCGGAGCCGCGCAGCCCGCCCCCGTCGGTTTGGGTAGCGGTCAAGGCCACACCAGAAGACCACCCCTCCTGTGGTGGGGTTTTTCCCC
>NC_058410.1:31400399-31403009 GCF_002201575.2 Neomonachus schauinslandi
GTCACACTCAGTCCTGATTCTGCCCTGGGAAGTGGACGGGAAGGGGGGCCCTAACCGTGGCTCAGAACCACCAGCGCTGTTGACTGTCGGAGTTCAAGGTCAACGCAGAGATTCCAAGCTCTCTAGTGAGAGGTTTCTGCCACCATTCCCAAACACGTTGCTTTTAATATATCCCGACAGGCACTTTGTATGAAACCAACTTTGCCCCTTCCTCATTTTATGATTTTGCAAATACTAAAATAGATGACAAAAAAGTTAAAAATATGAGTAAAGATAGAGAACATTGAGCTGAAAAGGTAGGTCAAAACAATCAGGGGAAATCACTCTGTGTTTATATTTTTATATATTTGTATTCCTCTAAATGTAACAAAGATGCCCAGCTTTAAAGGAACCTTTTTTAAAAAAAATGAGACTGAAGGTAGAATATAATAATAAAAGGTATCATATCTATGATATGCAAATTAATTCAAAAGGAAAATAAAAAGGGCAAGTAAAAATTCACAAATCATTTTTCTGAAACTTTTTATCCCCCTGATAATTGCTGATTCACATGCAGTTGAAATAATACCCAGAAATAATACAGAGACCAAGTTTACTCTATACCGAGGTTCCCCCAATGGTAACATCTTGCAACGCTACAGTTCAGAGGACAGAGTCAAGATACAGAACAGTCCCATCCTTCATCTTGCTTTTTTACAGCCGTGCCACTCCCCTCTTACCCTCACTCCCTCCTTAATCCTAGGCAAGCACTCATCTGTTCCCCTGTTGTATAATTTCATCCTTTCAAGAATGCTGTATAAATGGAATCCTATAGTATATTCCCTTTGGAGATTGTTTTTTCTTATTCGGCCTAATGCTCTTTAGATCCATGTTGCATATATTGATAGTTTCTTTTTTTAAGATTTTATTTATTTATTTGACAGAGAGAGACACAGTGGGAGAGGGAACATAAGCAGTGGGAGTGGGAGAGGGAGAAGCAGGCTTCCCGCCGATCAGGGAGCCCGATGTGGGACTCCATCCCAGGACCCTGGGATCATGACCTGAGCCAAAGGCAGACGCTCAACAGCTGAGCCACCCAGGCTCCCGTCGGTAGTTAATTTCTATATGTTGATGAGTAGTATTCCATGATATGGATATACGGCTTGTTTAACTATTCTTCATTTAAGGACATCTGGATTGTCTCCATTTTATGGTTATAACAAATAAAGCTGCTATGAACATTCACGTGGTTTTTTTGCAAACATAAATATTTCTCTGGGATAAATGCCCAGTAATACAACTGCTGGATTGTATGATACTTAGTTTTCCCCCCAAATAACCCATTTATTTTACATAGGAAATTTGATTTAGACAATAAATATTAAATATCATACCTTGTGGCGCCTGGGTGGCTCAGTCGTTAAGCGTCTGCCTTCAGCTCAGGTCATGGTCCCAGGGTCCTGGGATCGAGCCCCGCATCGGGCTCCCTGCTCGGCAGGAAGCCTGCTTCTCCCTCTCCCACTCCCCCTGCTTGTGTTCCCTCTCTCGCTGTGTCTCTCCCTGTCAAATAAATAAATAAAATCTTTAAAAAAAAATCATACCTTAATGAAATATTCTATTTACTTTTTTATTAATTTATCAAGATTTAAATATGTTAAATATACCCTCTCAAACCTAGCTGGCAAAAGAAGTGGACAATAATACTGCATAGCCAACTAATTTTCACTAAATATAATTAATAAATGAGAAATAAAGCAGGTACCTATATTTACATACAATCATATCAAAAGGGAATGATACAAAGACCACTCCTATGATCGTTATCTTTCCTTTGGTATCACTGTCATATGTCCTCAATTTATGAAATAAACTCACAGAAGAGTAAGGTTCAAAAACAACATATTTAGACTGAAAAAATATTTTTCTAAAGTATTAAAGGAAACTAAAGCCTGCTTATTTAGTCTTCATTAGGAAAAGTTGCAACTCTGAGGGTGCCTGGGTGGCCAGTTGGTTAAATGTCTGCCTCTGGCTCAGGTCATGATCTCAGGGTCCTGGGATCTAATAAAACAACTGAGAGTGTATTTCTTGTTGACAATGGCTCAACAATAATGTGACAAATACAAATACAAAAAAAATCATTTTTAAGTTTTTGTCATTCAAGGTAAATTTAATACCAAATTAGTTGTCACATTATTATATATTTCAAAAGTGACAGCCATAAAATCAGTTGTTGGATGAATTCAGATAGAGTTTTCTTTTTTCTTTTAAGAGAATTAAAACCAGCATAGATAAAGATATCATTTGAACATAATACTAATACCTTTTCTTTGTACACTTTCAGAACTTTGGGCTATATTCATTTCCTCGATTGCTTTCTGTTCTATCACTATTACCGATTTGCTTTTGCCTCTTTTGTTTACTTGTCTGATAAAAATCAGAGTCACTTGTTTGTTGGTGAGTCCACTCCTAAGAGCTGGGTCCAATCTCTGGATCTGGAATAAGACGGGGACGGGCTAGGGGGGTCTGTTAGGAAGCGGCACCGTCATCGGACAGTAAGGTAGCTTCAGCACTGGATTATGCACGCCAAAGTTTCTGGAAGAAAACATATTCTTGAGGTAAAGCAGTGTTATT